>NW_027617893.1:0-93000 GCF_964187855.1 Myxine glutinosa | reverse complement strand
GCACTTGTATTAGTGTGGAAAAAACAGTTTTTGCACTTGTGATAGTGTTGAAAAACTACTTTTCGCACTTGTGTTAGTGTTGAAAAACCACTTTTCGCACTTGTGTTAGTGTTGAAAAACCACTTTTCGCACTTGTGTTAGTGTTGAAAAACCACTTTTCGCATTTGTGTTGGTGCAGGAAACCACTTTTGCACTTGTGTTAGTGTTGAAAAACCACTTTTCGCACTTGTGTTAGTGTTGAAAAACCACTTTTCGCACTTGTGTTGGTGCAGGAAACCACTTTTGCACTTGTATTAGTGTGGAAAAAACAGTTTTTGCACTTGTGATAGTGTTGAAAAACTACTTTTCGCACTTGTGTTAGTGTTGAAAAACCACTTTTCGCACTTGTGTTAGTGTTGAAAAACCACTTTTCGCCCTTGTGTTAGTGTTGAAAAACCACTTTTCGCATTTGTGTTGGTGCAGGAAACCACTTTTGCACTTGTGTTAGTGTTGAAAAACCACTTTTCGCACTTGTGTTAGTGTTGAAAAACCACTTTTCGCACTTGTGTTGGTGCAGGAAACCACTTTTGCACTTGTATTAGTGTGGAAAAAACACTTTTTGCACTTGTGATAGTGTTGAAAACCCACTTTTCGCACTTGTGTTAGTGTTGAAAAACCACTTTTCGCACTTGTGTTGGTGCAGGAAACCACTTTTGCACTTGTATTAGTGTGGAAAAACCACTTTTCGCACTTGTGTTAGTGTTGAAAAACCACTTTTCGCACTTGTGTTAGTGTTGAAAAACCACTTTTCGCACTTGTGTTGGTGCAGGAAACCACTTTTGCACTTGTATTAGTGTGGAAAAAACACTTTTTGCACTTGTGATAGAGTTGAAAAACCACTTTTCGCACTTGTGTTAGTGTTGAAAAACCACTTTTCGCACTTGTGTTGGTGCAGGAAACCACTTTTGCACTTGTATTAGTGTGGAAAAAACACTTTTCGCACTTGTGTTAGTGTTGAAAAACCACTTTTCGCAGTTGTGTTAGTGTTGAAAAACCACTTTTCGCACTTGTGTTGGTGAAGGAAACCACTTTTGCACTTGTATTAGTGTGGAAAAACACTTTTTGCACTTGTGATAGTGTTGAAAAACCACTTTTTGCACTTGTGTGAGTGTTGAAAAACCACTTTTCCCACTTGTGTTGGTGCAGTAAACCACTTTTGCACTTGTATTAGTGTGGAAAAACCACTTTTCGCACTTGTGTTAGTGTTTAAAAACCACTTTTCGCACTTGTGTTAGTGTTGAAAAACCACTTTTCGAACTTGTGTTGGTGCAGGAAACCACTTTTGCACTTGTATTAGTGTGGAAAAAACACTTTTTGCACTTGTGATAGTGTTGAAAAACCACTTTTCGCACTTGATTTAGTGTTGAAAAACCACTTTTCGCACTTGTGTTGGTGCAGGAAACCACTTTTGCACTTGTATTAGTGTGGAAAAAACAGTTTTTGCACTTGTGATAGTGTTGAAAAACTACTTTTCGCACTTGTGTTAGTGTTGAAAAACCACTTTTCGCACTTGTGTTAGTGTTGAAAAACCACTTTTCGCACTTGTGTTAGTGTTGAAAAACCACTTTTCGCACTTGTGTTGGTGCAGGAAACCACTTTTGCACTTGTATTAGTGTGGAAAAAACACTTTTTGCACTTGTGATAGTGTTGAAAAACCACTTTTCGCACTTGTGTTAGTGTTGAAAAACCACTTTTCGCACTTGTGTTGGTGCAGGAAACCACTTTTGCACTTGTATTAGTGTGGAAAAACCACTTTTCGCACTTGTGTTAGTGTTGAAAAACCACTTTTCGCACGTGTTAGTTTTGAAAAACCACTTTTCGCACTTGTGTTAGTGTTGAAAAACCACTTTTTGCACTTGTGTTGGTGCAGGAAACCACTTTTGCACTTGTATTAGTGTGGAAAAAACACTTTTCGCACTTGTGTTAGTGTTGAAAAACCACTTTTCGCACTTGTGTTAGTGTTGAAAAACCACTTTTCGCACTTGTGTTAGTGCAGGAAACCACTTTTGCACTTGTATTAGTGTGGGAAAAACACTTTTCGCACTTGTGTTAGTGTTGAAAAACCACTTTTCGCACTTGTGTTAGTGTTGAAAAACCACTTTTCGCACTTGTGTTGGTGCAGGAAACCACTTTTGCACTTGTATAAGTGTGGAAAAAACACTTTTTGCACTTGTGATAGTGTTGAAAAACCACTTTTCGCACTTGTGTCAGTGTTGAAAAACCACTTTTCGCACTTGTGTTAGTGTTGAAAAACCACTTTTCGCACTTGTGTTGGTGCAGGAAACCACTTTTGCACTTGTATTAGTGTGGAAAAACCACTTTTCGCACTTGTGTTAGTGTTGAAAAACCACTTTTCGCACTTGTGTTAGTGTTGAAAAACCACTTTTCGCACTTGTGTTGGTGCAGGAAACCACTTTTACACATGTATTAGTGTGAAAAAAACACTTTTTGCACTTGTGATAGTGTTGAAAAACCACTTTTCGCACTTGTGTTAGTGTTGAAAAACCACTTTTCGCACTTGTGTTAGTGTTGAAAAACCACTTTTCGCACTTGTGTTGGTGCAGGAAACCACTTTTGCACATGTATTAGTGTGGAAAAAACACTTTTCGCACTTGTGTTAGTGTTGAAAAAACACTTTTCGCACTTGTGTTAGTGTTGAAAAACCACTTTTCGCACTTGTGTTGGTGCAGGAAACCACTTTTACACATGTATTAGTGTGGAAAAAACACTTTTTGCACTTGTGATAGTGTTGAAAAACCACTTTTCGCACTTGTGTTAGTGTTGAAAAACCACTTTTCGCACTTGTGTTAGTGTTGAAAAACCACTTTTCGCACTTGTGTTGGTGCAGGAAACCACTTTTGCACATGTATTAGTGTGGAAAAAACACTTTTCGCACTTGTGTTAGTGTTGAAAAAACACTTTTCGCACTTGTGTTAGTGTTGAAAAAACACTTTTCGCACTTGTGTTAGTGTTGAAAAACCACTTTTCGCACTTGTGTTGGTGCAGGAAACCACTTTTACACATGTATTAGTGTGGAAAAAACACTTTTTGCACTTGTGATAGTGTTGAAAAACCACTTTTCGCACTTGTGTTAGTGTTGAAAAACCACTTTTCGCACTTGTGTTAGTGTTGAAAAACCACTTTTCGCACTTGTGTTGGTGCAGGAAACCACTTTTGCACATGTATTAGTGTGGAAAAAACACTTTTCGCACTTGTGTTAGTGTTGAAAAAACACTTTTCGCACTTGTGTTAGTGTTGAAAAAACACTTTTCGCACTTGTGTTAGTGTTGAAAAACCACTTTTCGCACTTGTGTTAGTGTTGAAAAACCACTTTTCGCCCTTGTGTTAGTGTTGAAAAACCACTTTTCGCACTTGTGTTGGTGCAGGAAACCACTTTTGCACTTGTGTTAGTGTTGAAAAACCACTTTTCGCACTTATGTTAGTGTTGAAAAACCACTTTTCGCACTTGTGTTGGTGCAGGAAACCACTTTTGCACTTGTATTAGTGTGGAAAAAACACTTTTTGCACTTGTGTTGGTGCAGGAAACCACTTTTGCACTTGTATTAGTGTGGAAAAAACACTTTTTGCACTTGTGATAGTGTTGAAAAACCACTTTTCGCACTTGTGTTAGTGTTGAAAAACCACTTTTCGCACTTGTGTTGGTGCAGGAAACCACTTTTGCACTTGTATTAGTGTTGAAAAGCCACTTTTCGCACTTGTGTTAGTGTTGAAAAACCACTTTTCGCACTTGTGTTGGTGCAGGAAACCACTTTTGCACTTGTATTAGTGTGGAAAAAACAGTTTTTGCACTTGTGATAGTGTTGAAAAACTACTTTTCGCACTTGTGTTAGTGTTGAAAAACCACTTTTCGCACTTGTGTTAGTGTTGAAAAACCACTTTTCGCACTTGTGTTAGTGTTGAAAAACCACTTTTCGCATTTGTGTTGGTGCAGGAAACCACTTTTGCACTTGTGTTAGTGTTGAAAAACCACTTTTCGCACTTGTGTTAGTGTTGAAAAACCACTTTTCGCACTTGTGTTGGTGCAGGAAACCACTTTTGCACTTGTATTAGTGTGGAAAAAACAGTTTTTGCACTTGTGTCAGTGTTGAAAAACCACTTTTCGCACTTGTGTTAGTGTTGAAAAACCACTTTTCCCACTTGTGTTGGTGCAGGAAACCACTTTTGCACTTGTATTAGTGTGGAAAAAACACTTTTTGCACTTGTGATAGTGTTGAAAAACCACTTTTCGCACTTGTGTTAGTGTTGAAAAACCACTTTTCGCACTTGTGTTGGTGCAGGAAACCACTTTTGCACTTGTATTAGTGTTGAAAAGCCACTTTTCGCACTTGTGTTAGTGTTGAAAAACCACTTTTCGCACTTGTGTTGGTGCAGGAAACCACTTTTGCACTTGTATTAGTGTGGAAAAAACAGTTTTTGCACTTGTGATAGTGTTGAAAAACTACTTTTCGCACTTGTGTTAGTGTTGAAAAACCACTTTTCGCACTTGTGTTAGTGTTGAAAAACCACTTTTCGCACTTGTGTTAGTGTTGAAAAACCACTTTTCGCATTTGTGTTGGTGCAGGAAACCACTTTTGCACTTGTGTTAGTGTTGAAAAACCACTTTTCGCACTTGTGTTAGTGTTGAAAAACCACTTTTCGCACTTGTGTTGGTGCAGGAAACCACTTTTGCACTTGTATTAGTGTGGAAAAAACAGTTTTTGCACTTGTGTCAGTGTTGAAAAACCACTTTTCGCACTTGTGTTAGTGTTGAAAAACCACTTTTCGCACTTGTGTTGGTGCAGGAAACCACTTTTGCACTTGTATTAGTGTGGAAAAACCACTTTTCGCACTTGTGTTAGTGTTGAAAAACCACTTTTCGCACTTGTGTTAGTGTTGAAAAACCACTTTTCGCACTTGTGTTGGTGCAGGAAACCACTTTTACACATGTATTAGTGTGGAAAAAACACTTTTTGCACTTGTGATAGTGTTGAAAAACCACTTTTCGCACTTGTGTTAGTGTTGAAAAACCACTTTTCGCACTTGTGTTAGTGTTGAAAAACCACTTTTCGCACTTGTGTTGGTGCAGGAAACCACTTTTGCACATGTATTAGTGTGGAAAAAACACTTTTCGCACTTGTGTTAGTGTTGAAAAAACACTTTTCGCACTTGTGTTAATGTTGAAAAAACACTTTTCGCACTTGTGTTAGTGTTGAAAAACCACTTTTCGCACTTGTGTTGGTGCAGGAAACCACTTTTGCACTTGTATTAGTGTGGAAAAAACACTTTTCGCACTTGTGTTAGTGTTGAAAAACCACTTTTCGCCCTTGTGTTAGTGTTGAAAAACCACTTTTCGCACTTGTGTTGGTGCAGGAAACCACTTTTGCACTTGTGTTAGTGTTGAAAAACCACTTTTCGCACTTATGTTAGTGTTGAAAAACCACTTTTCGCACTTGTGTTGGTGCAGGAAACCACTTTTGCACTTGTATTAGTGTGGAAAAAACACTTTTTGCACTTGTGATAGTGTTGAAAAACCACTTTTCGCACTTGTGTTAGTGTTGAAAAACCACTTTTCGCACTTGTGTTGGTGCAGGAAACCACTTTTGCACTTGTATTAGTGTGTAAAAACCACTTTTTGCACTTGTGTTAGTGTTGAAAAACCACTCTTCGCACTTGTGTTAGTGTTGAAAAACCACTTTTCGCACTTGTGTTGGTGCAGGAAACCACTTTTGCACTTGTATTAGTGTGGAAAAAACACTTTTTGCACTTGTGATAGTGTTGAAAAACCACTTTTCGCACTTGTGTTAGTGTTGAAAAACCACTTTTCGCACTTGTGTTGGTGCAGTAAACCACTTTTGCACTTGTATTAGTGTGGCAAAACCACTTTTCGCACTTGTGTTAGTGTTGAAAAACCACTTTTCGCAATTGTGTTAGTGTTGAAAAACCACTTTTAGAACTTGTGTTGGTGCAGGAAACCACTTTTGCACTTGTATTAGTGTGGAAAAAACACTTTTTGCACTTGTGATAGTGTTGAAAAACCACTTTTCGCACTTGATTTAGTGTTGAAAAACCACTTTTCGCACTTGTGTTGGTGCAGGAAACCACTTTTGCACTTGTATTAGTGTGGAAAAAACACTTTTTGCACTTGTGATAGTGTTGAAAAACCCCTTTTCGCACTTGTGTTAGTGTTGAAAAACCACTTTTCGCACTTGTGTTAGTGTTGAAAAACCACTTTTCGCACTTGTGTTGGTGCAGGAAATCACTTTTGCACTTGTATTAGTGTGGAAAAAACACTTTTTGCACTTGTGATAGTGTTGAAAAACCACTTTTCGCACTTGTGTTCGTGTTGAAAAACCACTTTTCGCACTTGTGTTGGTGCAGGAAACCACTTTTGCACTTGTATTAGTGTGGAAAAAACACTTTTCGCACTTGTGCTAGTGTTGAAAAACCACTTTTCGCACATGTGTTAGTTTTGAAAAACCACTTTTCGCACTTGTGTTAGTGTTGAAAAACCACTTTTCGCACTTGTGTTGGTGCAGGAAACCACTTTTGCACTTGTATTAGTGTGGAAAAAACACTTTTCGCACTTGTGTTAGTGTTGAAAAACCACTTTTCGCACTTGTGTTAGTGTTGAAAAACCACTTTTCGCACTTGTGTTGGTGCAGGAAACCACTTTTGCACTTGTATTAGTGTGGAAAAAACACTTTTCGCACTTGTGTTAGTGTTGAAAAACCACTTTTCGCACTTGTGTTAGTGTTGAAAAAATACTTTTTGCACTTGTGTTGGTGCAGGAAACCACTTTTGCACTTGTATTAGTGTGGAAAAAACACTTTTTGCACTTGTGATAGTGTTGAAAAACCACTTTTCGCACTTGTGTTAGTGTTGAAAAACAACTTTTCGCACTTGTGTTGGTCCAGGAAACCACTTTTGCACTTGTATTAGTGTGGAAAAACCACTTTTCGCACTTGTGTTAGTGTTGAAAAACCACTTTTCGCACTTGTGTTAGTGTTGAAAAACCACTTTTTGCACTTGTGTTAGTGTTGAAAAACCACTTTTCGCACTTGTGTTGGTGCAGGAAACCACTTTTGCACTTGTATTAGTGTGGAAAAAAACACTTTTTGCACTTGTGATAGTGTTGAAAAACCACTTTTCGCACTTGTGTTAGTGTTGAAAAACCACTTTTCGCACTTGTGTTGGTGCAGGAAACCACTTTTGCACTTGTATTAGTGTGGAAAAACCACTTTTCGCACTTGTGTTAGTGTTGAAAAACCACTTTTCGCACTTGTGTTGGTGCAGGAAACCACTTTTGCACATGTATTAGTGTGGAAAAAACACTTTTTGCACTTGTGATAGTGTTGAAAAACCACTTTTCGCACTTGTGTTAGTGTTGAAAAACCACTTTTCGCACTTGTGTTGGTGCAGGAAACCACTTTTGCACATGTATTAGTGTGGAAAAAACACTTTTTGCACTTGTGATAGTGTTGAAAAACCACTTTTCGCACTTGTGTTAGTGTTGAAAAACCACTTTTCGCACTTGTGTTGGTGCAGGAAACCACTTTTGCACATGTATTAGTGTGGAAAAAACACTTTTCGCACTTGTGTTAGTGTTGAAAAAACACTTTTCGCACTTGTGTTAGTGTTGAAAAAACACTTTTCGCACTTGTGTTAGTGTTGAAAAACCACTTTTCGCACTTGTGTTGGTGCAGGAAACCACTTTTGCACTTGTATTAGTGTGGAAAAAACACTTTTCGCACTTGTGTTAGTGTTGAAAAACCACTTTTCGCACTTGTGTTAGTGTTGAAAAACCACTTTTCGCCCTTGTGTTAGTGTTGAAAAACCACTTTTCGCATTTGTGTTGGTGCAGGAAACCACTTTTGCACTTGTGTTAGTGTTGAAAAACCACTTTTCGCACTTGTGTTAGTGTTGAAAAACCACTTTTCGCACTTGTGTTGGTGCAGGAAACCACTTTTGCACTTGTATTAGTGTGGAAAAAACACTTTTTGCACTTGTGATAGTGTTGAAAAACCACTTTTCGCACTTGTGTTAGTGTTGAAAAACCACTTTTCGCACTTGTGTTGGTGCAGGAAACCACTTTTGCACTTGTATTAGTGTGGAAAAACCACTTTTCGCACTTGTGTTAGTGTTGAAAAACCACTTTTCGCACTTGTGTTAGTGTTGAAAGACCACTTTTCGCACTTGTGTTGGTGCAGGAAACCACTTTTGCACTTGTATTAGTGTTGAAAAAACACTTTTTGCACTTGTGATAGTGTTGAAAAACCACTTTTCGCACTTGTGTTAGTGTTGAAAAACCACTTTTCGCACTTGTGTTGGTGCAGGAAACCACTTTTGCACTTGTATTAGTGTGGAAAAAACACTTTTCGCACTTGTGTTAGTGTTGAAAAACCACTTTTCGCAGTTGTGTTAGTGTTGAAAAACCACTTTTCGCACTTGTGTTGGTGAAGGAAACCACTTTTGCACTTGTATTAGTGTGGAAAAAACACTTTTTGCACTTGTGATAGTGTTGAAAAACCACTTTTCGCACTTGTGTGAGTGTTGAAAAACCACTTTTCCCACTTGTGTTGGTGCAGTAAACCACTTTTGCACTTGTATTAGTGTGGAAAAACCACTTTTCGCACTTGTGTTAGTGTTGAAAAACCACTTTTCGCACTTGTGTTAGTGTTGAAAAACCACTTTTCGAACTTGTGTTGGTGCAGGAAACCACTTTTGCACTTGTATTAGTGTGGAAAAAACACTTTTTGCACTTGCGATAGTGTTGAAAAACCACTTTTCGCACTTGATTTAGTGTTGAAAAACCACTTTTCGCACTTGTGATGGTGCAGGAAACCACTTTTGCACTTGTATTAGTGTGGAAAAACACTTTTTGCACTTGTGATAGTGTTGAAAAACCACTTTTTGCACTTGTGTGAGTGTTGAAAAACCACTTTTCCCACTTGTGTTGGTGCAGTAAACCACTTTTGCACTTGTATTAGTGTGGAAAAACCACTTTTCGCACTTGTGTTAGTGTTTAAAAACCACTTTTCGCACTTGTGTTAGTGTTGAAAAACCACTTTTCGAACTTGTGTTGGTGCAGGAAACCACTTTTGCACTTGTATTAGTGTGGAAAAAACACTTTTTGCACTTGTGATAGTGTTGAAAAACCACTTTTCGCACTTGATTTAGTGTTGAAAAACCACTTTTCGCACTTGTGTTGGTGCAGGAAACCACTTTTGCACTTGTATTAGTGTGGAAAAAACAGTTTTTGCACTTGTGATAGTGTTGAAAAACTACTTTTCGCACTTGTGTTAGTGTTGAAAAACCACTTTTCGCACTTGTGTTAGTGTTGAAAAACCACTTTTCGCACTTGTGTTAGTGTTGAAAAACCACTTTTCGCACTTGTGTTGGTGCAGGAAACCACTTTTGCACTTGTATTATTGTGGAAAAAACACTTTTTGCACTTGTGATAGTGTTGAAAAACCACTTTTCGCACTTGTGTTAGTGTTGAAAAACCACTTTTCGCACTTGTGTTGGTGCAGGAAACCACTTTTGCACTTGTATTAGTGTGGAAAAACCACTTTTCGCACTTGTGTTAGTGTTGAAAAACCACTTTTCGCACGTGTTAGTTTTGAAAAACCACTTTTCGCACTTGTGTTAGTGTTGAAAAATCACTTTTTGCACTTGTCTTGGTGCAGGAAACCACTTTTGCACTTGTATTAGTGTGGAAAAAACACTTTTCGCACTTGTGTTAGTGTTGAAAAACCACTTTTCGCACTTGTGTTAGTGTTGAAAAACCACTTTTCGCACTTGTGTTAGTGCAGGAAACCACTTTTGCACTTGTATTAGTGTGGGAAAAACACTTTTCGCACTTGTGTTAGTGTTGAAAAACCACTTTTCGCACTTGTGTTAGTGTTGAAAAACCACTTTTCGCACTTGTGTTGGTGCAGGAAACCACTTTTGCACTTGTATAAGTGTGGAAAAAACACTTTTTGCACTTGTGATAGTGTTGAAAAACCACTTTTCGCACTTGTGTCAGTGTTGAAAAACCACTTTTCGCACTTGTGTTAGTGTTGAAAAACCACTTTTCGCACTTGTGTTGGTGCAGGAAACCACTTTTGCACTTGTATTAGTGTGGAAAAACCACTTTTCGCACTTGTGTTAGTGTTGAAAAACCACTTTTCGCACTTGTGTTAGTGTTGAAAAACCACTTTTCGCACTTGTGTTGGTGCAGGAAACCACTTTTACACATGTATTAGTGTGGAAAAAACACTTTTTGCACTTGTGATAGTGTTGAAAAACCACTTTTCGCACTTGTGTTAGTGTTGAAAAACCACTTTTTGCACTTGTGTTAGTGTTGAAAAACCACTTTTCGCACTTGTGTTGGTGCAGGAAACCACTTTTGCACATGTATTAGTGTGGAAAAAACACTTTTCGCACTTGTGTTAGTGTTGAAAAAACACTTTTCGCACTTGTGTTAGTGTTGAAAAAACACTTTTCGCACTTGTGTTAGTGTTGAAAAACCACTTTTCGCACTTGTGTTGGTGCAGGAAACCACTTTTGCACTTGTATTAGTGTGGAAAAAACACTTTTCGCACTTGTGTTAGTGTTGAAAAACCACTTTTCGCCCTTGTGTTAGTGTTGAAAAACCACTTTTCGCACTTGTGTTGGTGCAGGAAACCACTTTTGCACTTGTGTTAGTGTTGAAAAACCACTTTTCGCACTTATGTTAGTGTTGAAAAACCACTTTTCGCACTTGTGTTGGTGCAGGAAACCACTTTTGCACTTGTATTAGTGTGGAAAAAACACTTTTTGCACTTGTGATAGTGTTGAAAAACCACTTTTCGCACTTGTGTTAGTGTTGAAAAACCACTTTTCGCACTTGTGTTGGTGCAGGAAACCACTTTTTCACTTGTATTAGTGTGTAAAAACCACTTTTTGCACTTGTGTTAGTGTTGAAAAACCACTCTTCGCACTTGTGTTAGTGTTGAAAAACCACTTTTCGCACTTGTGTTGGTGCAGGAAACCACTTTTGCACTTGTATTAGTGTGGAAAAAACACTTTTTGCACTTGTGATAGTGTTGAAAAACCACTTTTCGCACTTGTGTTAGTGTTGAAAAACCACTTTTCGCACTTGTGTTGGTGCAGTAAACCACTTTTGCACTTGTATTAGTGTGGCAAAACCACTTTTCGCACTTGTGTTAGTGTTGAAAAACCACTTTTCGCAATTGTGTTAGTGTTGAAAAACCACTTTTAGAACTTGTGTTGGTGCAGGAAACCACTTTTGCACTTGTATTAGTGTGGAAAAAACACTTTTTGCACTTGTGATAGTGTTGAAAAACCACTTTTCGCACTTGATTTAGTGTTGAAAAACCACTTTTCGCACTTGTGTTGGTGCAGGAAACCACTTTTGCACTTGTATTAGTGTGGAAAAAACACTTTTTGCACTTGTGATAGTGTTGAAAAACCACTTTTCGCACTTGTGTTAGTGTTGAAAAACCACTTTTCGCACTTGTGTTAGTGTTGAAAAACCACTTTTCGCACTTGTGTTGGTGCAGGAAACCACTTTTGCACTTGTATTAGTGTGGAAAAAACACTTTTTGCACTTGTGATAGTGTTGAAAAACCACTTTTCGCACTTGTGTTAGTGTTGAAAAACCACTTTTCGCACTTGTGTTGGTGCAGGAAACCACTTTTGCACTTGTATTAGTGTGGAAAAAACACTTTTCGCACTTGTGCTAGTGTTGAAAAACCACTTTTCGCACATGTGTTAGTTTTGAAAAACCACTTTTCGCACTTGTGTTAGTGTTGAAAAACCACTTTTCGCACTTGTGTTGGTGCAGGAAACCACTTTTGCACTTGTATTAGTGTGGAAAAAACACTTTTCGCACTTGTGTTAGTGTTGAAAAACCACTTTTCGCACTTGTGTTAGTGTTGAAAAACCACTTTTCGCACTTGTGTTGGTGCAGGAAACCACTTTTGCACTTGTATTAGTGTGGAAAAAACACTTTTCGCACTTGTGTTAGTGTTGAAAAACCACTTTTCGCACTTGTGTTAGTGTTGAAAAAATACTTTTTGCACTTGTGTTGGTGCAGGAAACCACTTTTGCACTTGTATTAGTGTGGAAAAAACACTTTTTGCACTTGTGATAGTGTTGAAAAACCACTTTTCGCACTTGTGTTGGTCCAGGAAACCACTTTTGCACTTGTATTAGTGTGGAAAAACCACTTTTCGCACTTGTGTTAGTGTTGAAAAACCACTTTTCGCACTTGTGTTAGTGTTGAAAAACCACTTTTTGCACTTGTGTTAGTGTTGAAAAACCACTTTTCGCACTTGTGTTGGTGCAGGAAACCACTTTTGCACTTGTATTAGTGTAGAAAAAACACTTTTTGCACTTGTGATAGTGTTGAAAAACCACTTTTCGCACTTGTGTTAGTGTTGAAAAACCACTTTTCGCACTTGTGTTGGTGCAGGAAACCACTTTTGCACTTGTATTAGTGTGGAAAAACCACTTTTCGCACTTGTGTTAGTGTTGAAAAACCACTTTTCGCACTTGTGTTGGTGCAGGAAACCACTTTTGCACATGTATTAGTGTGGAAAAAACACTTTTTGCACTTGTGATAGTGTTGAAAAACCACTTTTCGCACTTGTGTTAGTGTTGAAAAACCACTTTTCGCACTTGTGTTGGTGCAGGAAACCACTTTTGCACTTGTATTAGTGTGGCAAAACCACTTTTCGCACTTGTGTTAGTGTTGAAAAACCACTTTTCGCAATTGTGTTAGTGTTGAAAAACCACTTTTAGAACTTGTGTTGGTGCAGGAAACCACTTTTGCACTTGTATTAGTGTGGAAAAAACACTTTTTGCACTTGTGATAGTGTTGAAAAACCACTTTTCGCACTTGATTTAGTGTTGAAAAACCACTTTTCGCACTTGTGTTGGTGCAGGAAACCACTTTTGCACTTGTATTAGTGTGGAAAAAACACTTTTTGCACTTGTGATAGTGTTGAAAAACCACTTTTCGCACTTGTGTTAGTGTTGAAAAACCACTTTTCGCACTTGTGTTAGTGTTGAAAAACCACTTTTCGCACTTGTGTTGGTGCAGGAAACCACTTTTGCACTTGTATTAGTGTGGAAAAAACACTTTTTGCACTTGTGATAGTGTTGAAAAACCACTTTTCGCACTTGTGTTAGTGTTGAAAAACACTTTTCGCACTTGTGTTGGTGCAGGAAACCACTTTTGCACTTGTATTAGTGTGGAAAAAACACTTTTCGCACTTGTGCTAGTGTTGAAAAACCACTTTTCGCACATGTGTTAGTTTTGAAAAACCACTTTTCGCACTTGTGTTAGTGTTGAAAAACCACTTTTCGCACTTGTGTTGGTGCAGGAAACCACTTTTGCACTTGTATTAGTGTGGAAAAAACACTTTTCGCACTTGTGTTAGTGTTGAAAAACCACTTTTCGCACTTGTGTTAGTGTTGAAAAACCACTTTTCGCACTTGTGTTGGTGCAGGAAACCACTTTTGCACTTGTATTAGTGTGGAAAAAACACTTTTCGCACTTGTGTTAGTGTTGAAAAACCACTTTTCGCACTTGTGTTAGTGTTGAAAAAATACTTTTTGCACTTGTGTTGGTGCAGGAAACCACTTTTGCACTTGTATTAGTGTGGAAAAAACACTTTTTGCACTTGTGATAGTGTTGAAAAACCACTTTTCGCACTTGTGTTGGTCCAGGAAACCACTTTTGCACTTGTATTAGTGTGGAAAAAACACTTTTCGCACTTGTGTTAGTGTTGAAAAACCACTTTTCGCACTTGTGTTAGTGTTGAAAAACCACTTTTTGCACTTGTGTTAGTGTTGAAAAACCACTTTTCGCACTTGTGTTGGTGCAGGAAACCACTTTTGCACTTGTATTAGTGTAGAAAAAACACTTTTTGCACTTGTGATAGTGTTGAAAAACCACTTTTCGCACTTGTGTTAGTGTTGAAAAACCACTTTTCGCACTTGTGTTGGTGCAGGAAACCACTTTTGCACTTGTATTAGTGTGGAAAAACCACTTTTCGCACTTGTGTTAGTGTTGAAAAACCACTTTTCGCACTTGTGTTGGTGCAGGAAACCACTTTTGCACATGTATTAGTGTGGAAAAAACACTTTTTGCACTTGTGATAGTGTTGAAAAACCACTTTTCGCACTTGTGTTAGTGTTGAAAAACCACTTTTCGCACTTGTGTTGGTGCAGGAAACCACTTTTGCACATGTATTAGTGTGGAAAAAACACTTTTTGCACTTGTGATAGTGTTGAAAAACCACTTTTCGCACTTGTGTTAGTGTTGAAAAACCACTTTTCGCACTTGTGTTGGTGCAGGAAACCACTTTTGCACATGTATTAGTGTGGAAAAAACACTTTTCGCACTTGTGTTAGTGTTGAAAAAACACTTTTCGCACTTGTGTTAGTGTTGAAAAAACACTTTTCGCACTTGTGTTAGTGTTGAAAAACCACTTTTCGCACTTGTGTTGGTGCAGGAAACCACTTTTGCACTTGTATTAGTGTGGAAAAAACACTTTTTGCACTTGTGATAGTGTTGAAAAACCACTTTTCGCACTTGTCTTAGTGTTGAAAAACCACTTTTCGCACTTGTCTTGGTGCAGGAAACCACTTTTGCACTTGTATTAGTGTTGAAAAACCACTTTTCGCACTTGTGTTAGTGTTGAAAAACCACTTTTCGCACTTGTGTTAGTGTTGAAAAACCACTTTTCGCACTTGTGTTGGTGCAGGAAACCACTTTTGCACTTGTATTAGTGTGGAAAAAACACTTTTTGCACTTGTGATAGTGTTGAAAAACCACTTTTCGCACTTGTGTTCGTGTTGAAAAACCACTTTTCGCACTTTGCACTTGCACTTTGCACTTTTGCACTTGTATTAGTGTGGAAAAACCACTTTTCGCACTTGTGTTAGTGTTGAAAAACCACTTTTCGCACTTGTGTTAGTGTTGAAAAACCACTTTTCGCACTTGTGTTGGTGCAGGAAACCACTTTTGCAATTGTATTAGTGTGGAAAAAACACTTTTTGCACTTGTGATAGTGTTGAAAAACCACTTTTCGCACTTGTGTTAGTGTTGAAAAACCACTTTTTGCACTTGTGTTGGTGCAGAAAACCACTTTTGCACTTGTATTAGTGTGGAAAAACCACTTTTCGCACTTGTGTTAGTGTTGAAAAACCACTTTTCGCACTTGTGTTAGTGTTGAAAAACCACTTTTCGCACTTGTGTTAGTGTTGAAAAACCACTTTTCGCACTTGTGTTGGTGCAGGAAACCACTTTTGCACTTGTATTAGTGTGGAAAAAACACTTTTCGCACTTGTGTTAGTGTTGAAAAACCACTTTTCGCACTTGTGTTAGTGTTGAAAAACCACTTTTCGCACTTGTGTTGGTGAAGGAAACCACTTTTGCACTTGTATTAGTGTGGAAAAAACACTTTTTGCACTTGTGATAGTGTTGAAAAACCACTTTTCGCACTTGTGTTGGTGCAGGAAACCACTTTTGCACTTGTATTAGTGTGGAAAAAACACTTTTCGCACTTGTGTTAGTGTTGAAAAACCACTTTTCGCACTTGTGTTAGTGTTGAAAAACCACTTTTCGCCCTTGTGTTAGTGTTGAAAAACCACTTTTCGCATTTGTGTTGGTGCAGGAAACCACTTTTGCACTTGTGTTAGTGTTGAAAAACCACTTTTCGCACTTGTGTTAGTGTTGAAAAACCACTTTTCGCACTTGTGTTGGTGCAGGAAACCACTTTTGCACTTGTATTAGTGTGGAAAAAACACTTTTTGCACTTGTGATAGTGTTGAAAAACCACTTTTCGCACTTGTGTTAGTGTTGAAAAACCACTTTTCGCACTTGTGTTGGTGCAGGAAACCACTTTTGCACTTGTATTAGTGTGGAAAAACCACTTTTCGCACTTGTGTTAGTGTTGAAAAACCACTTTTCGCACTTGTGTTAGTGTTGAAAGACCACTTTTCGCACTTGTGTTGGTGCAAGAAACCACTTTTGCACTTGTATTAGTGTGGAAAAAACACTTTTTGCACTTGTGATAGTGTTGAAAAACCACTTTTCGCACTTGTGTTAGTGTTGAAAAACCACTTTTCGCACTTGTGTTGGTGCAGGAAACCACTTTTGCACTTGTATTAGTGTGGAAAAAACACTTTTCGCACTTGTGTTAGTGTTGAAAAACCACTTTTCGCAGTTGTGTTAGTGTTGAAAAACCACTTTTCGCACTTGTGTTGGTGAAGGAAACCACTTTTGCACTTGTATTAGTGTGGAAAAAACACTTTTTGCACTTGTGATAGTGTTGAAAAACCACTTTTCGCACTTGTGTGAGTGTTGAAAAACCACTTTTCCCACTTGTGTTGGTGCAGTTAACCACTTTTGCACTTGTATTAGTGTGGAAAAACCACTTTTCGCACTTGTGTTAGTGTTGAAAAACCACTTTTCGCACTTGTGTTAGTGTTGAAAAACCACTTTTCGAACTTGTGTTGGTGCAGGAAACCACTTTTGCACTTGTATTAGTGTGGAAAAAACACTTTTTGCACTTGCGATAGTGTTGAAAAACCACTTTTCGCACTTGATTTAGTGTTGAAAAACCACTTTTCGCACTTGTGTTGGTGCAGTAAACCACTTTTGCACTTGTATTAGTGTGGAAAAAACACTTTTTGCACTTGTGATAGTGTTGAAAAACTACTTTTCGCACTTGTGTTAGTGTTGAAAAACCACTTTTCGCACTTGTGTTAGTGTTGAAAAACCACTTTTCGCACTTGTGTTAGTGTTGAAAAACCACTTTTCGCACTTGTGTTGGTGCAGGAAACCACTTTTGCACTTGTATTAGTGTGGAAAAAACACTTTTTGCACTTGTGATAGTGTTGAAAAACCACTTTTCGCACTTGTGTTAGTGTTGAAAAACCACTTTTCGCACTTGTGTTGGTGCAGGAAACCACTTTTGCACTTGTATTAGTGTGGAAAAACCACTTTTCGCACTTGTGTTAGTGTTGAAAAACCACTTTTCGCACGTGTTAGTTTTGAAAAACCACTTTTCGCACTTGTGTTAGTGTTGAGAAACCACTTTTTGCACTTGTGTTGGTGCAGGAAACCACTTTTGCACTTGTATTAGTGTGGAAAAAACACTTTTCGCACTTGTGTTAGTGTTGAAAAACCACTTTTCGCACTTGTGTTAGTGTTGAAAAACCACTTTTCGCACTTGTGTTAGTGCAGGAAACCACTTTTGCACTTGTATTAGTGTGGGAAAAACACTTTTCGCACTTGTGTTAGTGTTGAAAAACCACTTTTCGCACTTGTGTTAGTGTTGAAAAACCACTTTTCGCACTTGTGTTGGTGCAGGAAACCACTTTTGCACTTGTATAAGTGTGGAAAAAACACTTTTTGCACTTGTGATAGTGTTGAAAAACCACTTTTCGCACTTGTGTCAGTGTTGAAAAACCACTTTTCGCACTTGTGTTAGTCTTGAAAAACCACATTTCGCACTTGTGTTGGTGCAGGACACCACTTTTGCACTTGTATTAGTGTGGAAAAAACACTTTTCGCACTTGTGTTAGTGTTGAAAAACCACTTTTCGCCCTTGTGTTAGTGTTGAAAAACCACTTTTCGCACTTGTGTTGGTGCAGGAAACCACTTTTGCACTTGTATTAGTGTGGAAAAAACACTTTTCGCACTTGTGTTAGTGTTGAAAAACCACTTTTTGCACTTGTGTTAGTGTTGAAAAACCACTTTTCGCACTTGTGTTGGTGCAGGAAACCACTTTTGCACTTGTATTAGTGTGGAAAAAACACTTTTCGCACTTGTGTTAGTGTTGAAAAACCACTTTTCGCACTTGTGTTAGTGTTGAAAAACCACTTTTCGCACTTGTGTTGGTGCAGGAAACCACTTTTGCACTTGTATTAGTGTGGAAAAAACACTTTTCGCACTTGTGTTAGTGTTTAAAAACCACTTTTCGCACTTGTGTTAGTGTTGAAAAACCACTTTTCGCACTTGTGTTGGTGCAGGAAACCACTTTTGCACATGTATTAGTGTGGAAAAAACACTTTTCGCACTTGTGTTAGTGTTTAAAAACCACTTTTCGCACTTGTGTTAGTGTTGAAAAACCACTTTTCGCACTTGTGTTGGTGCAGGAAACCACTTTTGCACTTGTATTAGTGTGGAAAAAACACTTTTCGCACTTGTGTTAGTATTGAAAAAACCACTTTTCGCACTTGTGTTAGTCTTGAAAAACCACTTTTCGCACTTGTTTTGGTGCAGGAAACCACTTTTGCACTTGTATTAGTGTGGAAAAAACACTTTTTGCACTTGTGATAATGTTGAAAAACCACTTTTCGCACTTGTGTTAGTGTTGAAAAACAACTTTTCGCACTTGTGTTAGTGTTGAAAAACCACTTTCCGCACTTGTGTTGGTGCAGGAAACCACTTTTGCACTTGTATTAGTGTGGAAAAAACACTTTTTGCACTTGTGATAGTGTTGAAAAACCACTTTTCGCACTTGTCTTAGTGTTGAAAAACCACTTTTCGCACTTGTCTTGGTGCAGGAAACCACTTTTGCACTTGTATTAGTGTTGAAAAACCACTTTTCGCACTTGTGTTAGTGTTGAAAAACCACTTTTCGCACTTGTGTTAGTGTTGAAAAACCACTTTTCGCACTTGTGTTAGTGTTGAAAAACCACTTTTCGCACTTGTGTTAGTGTTGAAAAACCACTTTTCGCACTTGTGTTGGTGCAGGAAACCACTTTTGCAATTGTATTAGTGTGGAAAAAACACTTTTTGCACTTGTGATAGTGTTGAAAAACCACTTTTCGCACTTGTGTTAGTGTTGAAAAACCACTTTTTGCACTTGTGTTGGTGCAGAAAACCACTTTTGCACTTGTATTAGTGTGGAAAAACCACTTTTCGCACTTGTGTTAGTGTTGAAAAACCACTTTTCGCACTTGTGTTAGTGTTGAAAAACCACTTTTCGCACTTGTGTTAGTGTTGAAAAACCACTTTTCGCACTTGTGTTGGTGCAGGAAACCACTTTTGCACTTGTATTAGTGTGGAAAAAACACTTTTCGCACTTGTGTTAGTGTTGAAAAACCACTTTTCGCACTTGTGTTAGTGTTGAAAAACCACTTTTCGCACTTGTGTTGGTGAAGGAAACCACTTTTGCACTTGTATTAGTGTGGAAAAAACACTTTTTGCACTTGTGATAATGTTGAAAAACCACTTTTCGCACTTGTGTTAGTGTTGAAAAACAACTTTTCGCACTTGTGTTAGTGTTGAAAAACCACTTTGCGCACTTGTGTTGGTGCAGGAAACCACTTTGGCACTTGTATTAGTGTGGAAAAAACACTTTTTGCACTTGTGATAGTGTTGAAAAACCACTTTTCGCACTTGTCTTAGTGTTGAAAAACCACTTTTCGCACTTGTCTTGGTGCAGGAAACCACTTTTGCACTTGTATTAGTGTTGAAAAACCACTTTTCGCACTTGTGTTAGTGTTGAAAAACCACTTTTCGCACTTGTGTTAGTGTTGAAAAACCACTTTTCGCACTTGTGTTGGTGCAGGAAACCACTTTTGCACTTGTATTAGTGTGGAAAAAACACTTTTTGCACTTGTGATAGTGTTGAAAAACCACTTTTCGCACTTGTGTTCGTGTTGAAAAACCACTTTTCGCACTTTGCACTTGCACTTTGCACTTTTGCACTTGTATTAGTGTGGAAAAACCACTTTTCGCACTTGTGTTAGTGTTGAAAAACCACTTTTCGCACTTGTGTTAGTGTTGAAAAACCACTTTTCGCACTTGTGTTGGTGCAGGAAACCACTTTTGCAATTGTATTAGTGTGGAAAAAACACTTTTTGCACTTGTGATAGTGTTGAAAAACCACTTTTCGCACTTGTGTTAGTGTTGAAAAACCACTTTTTGCACTTGTGTTGGTGCAGAAAACCACTTTTGCACTTGTATTAGTGTGGAAAAACCACTTTTCGCACTTGTGTTAGTGTTGAAAAACCACTTTTCGCACTTGTGTTAGTGTTGAAAAACCACTTTTCGCACTTGTGTTAGTGTTGAAAAACCACTTTTCGCACTTGTGTTGGTGCAGGAAACCACTTTTGCACTTGTATTAGTGTGGAAAAAACACTTTTCGCACTTGTGTTAGTGTTGAAAAACCACTTTTCGCACTTGTGTTAGTGTTGAAAAACCACTTTTCGCACTTGTGTTGGTGAAGGAAACCACTTTTGCACTTGTATTAGTGTGGAAAAAACACTTTTTGCACTTGTGATAGTGTTGAAAAACCACTTTTCGCACTTGTGTTGGTGCAGGAAACCACTTTTGCACTTGTATTAGTGTGGAAAAAACACTTTTCGCACTTGTGTTAGTGTTGAAAAACCACTTTTCGCACTTGTGTTAGTGTTGAAAAACCACTTTTCGCCCTTGTGTTAGTGTTGAAAAACCACTTTTCGCATTTGTGTTGGTGCAGGAAACCACTTTTGCACTTGTGTTAGTGTTGAAAAACCACTTTTTGCACTTGTGATAATGTTGAAAAACCACTTTTCGCACTTGTGTTAGTGTTGAAAAACAACTTTTCGCACTTGTGTTAGTGTTGAAAAACCACTTTGCGCACTTGTGTTGGTGCAGGAAACCACTTTTGCACTTGTATTAGTGTGGAAAAAACACTTTTTGCACTTGTGATAGTGTTGAAAAACCACTTTTCGCACTTGTCTTAGTGTTGAAAAACCACTTTTCGCACTTGTCTTGGTGCAGGAAACCACTTTTGCACTTGTATTAGTGTTCAAAAACCACTTTTCGCACTTGTGTTAGTGTTGAAAAACCACTTTTCGCACTTGTGTTAGTGTTGAAAAACCACTTTTCGCACTTGTGTTAGTGTTGAAAAACCACTTTTCGCACTTGTGTTAGTGTTGAAAAACCACTTTTCGCACTTGTGTTGGTGCAGGAAACCACTTTTGCAATTGTATTAGTGTGGAAAAAACACTTTTTGCACTTGTGATAGTGTTGAAAAACCACTTTTCGCACTTGTGTTAGTGTTGAAAAACCACTTTTTGCACTTGTGTTGGTGCAGAAAACCACTTTTGCACTTGTATTAGTGTGGAAAAACCACTTTTCGCACTTGTGTTAGTGTTGAAAAACCACTTTTCGCACTTGTGTTAGTGTTGAAAAACCACTTTTCGCACTTGTGTTAGTGTTGAAAAACCACTTTTCGCACTTGTGTTGGTGCAGGAAACCACTTTTGCACTTGTATTAGTGTGGAAAAAAACACTTTTCGCACTTGTGTTAGTGTTGAAAAACCACTTTTCGCACTTGTGTTAGTGTTGAAAAACCACTTTTCGCACTTGTGTTGGTGAAGGAAACCACTTTTGCACTTGTATTAGTGTGGAAAAAACACTTTTTGCACTTGTGATAATGTTGAAAAACCACTTTTCGCACTTGTGTTAGTGTTGAAAAACAACTTTTCGCACTTGTGTTAGTGTTGAAAAACCACTTTGCGCACTTGTGTTGGTGCAGGAAACCACTTTTGCACTTGTATTAGTGTGGAAAAAACACTTTTTGCACTTGTGATAGTGTTGAAAAACCACTTTTCGCACTTGTCTTAGTGTTGAAAAACCACTTTTCGCACTTGTCTTGGTGCAGGAAACCACTTTTGCACTTGTATTAGTGTTGAAAAACCACTTTTCGCACTTGTGTTAGTGTTGAAAAACCACTTTTCGCACTTGTGTTAGTGTTGAAAAACCACTTTTCGCACTTGTGTTGGTGCAGGAAACCACTTTTGCACTTGTATTAGTGTGGAAAAAACACTTTTTGCACTTGTGATAGTGTTGAAAAACCACTTTTCGCACTTGTGTTCGTGTTGAAAAACCACTTTTCGCACTTTGCACTTGCACTTTGCACTTTTGCACTTGTATTAGTGTGGAAAAACCACTTTTCGCACTTGTTTTAGTGTTGAAAAACCACTTTTCGCACTTGTGTTAGTGTTGAAAAACCACTTTTCGCACTTGTGTTGGTGCAGGAAACCACTTTTGCAATTGTATTAGTGTGGAAAAAACACTTTTTGCACTTGTGATAGTGTTGAAAAACCACTTTTCGCACTTGTGTTAGTGTTGAAAAACCACTTTTTGCACTTGTGTTGGTGCAGAAAACCACTTTTGCACTTGTATTAGTGTGGAAAAACCACTTTTCGCACTTGTGTTAGTGTTGAAAAACCACTTTTCGCACTTGTGTTAGTGTTGAAAAACCACTTTTCGCACTTGTGTTAGTGTTGAAAAACCACTTTTCGCACTTGTGTTGGTGCAGGAAACCACTTTTGCACTTGTATTAGTGTGGAAAAAACACTTTTCGCACTTGTGTTAGTGTTGAAAAACCACTTTTCGCACTTGTGTTAGTGTTGAAAAACCACTTTTCGCACTTGTGTTGGTGAAGGAAACCACTTTTGCACTTGTATTAGTGTGGAAAAAACACTTTTTGCACTTGTGATAGTGTTGAAAAACCACTTTTCGCACTTGTGTTGGTGCAGGAAACCACTTTTGCACTTGTATTAGTGTGGAAAAAACACTTTTCGCACTTGTGTTAGTGTTGAAAAACCACTTTTCGCACTTGTGTTAGTGTTGAAAAACCACTTTTCGCCCTTGTGTTAGTGTTGAAAAACCACTTTTCGCATTTGTGTTGGTGCAGGAAACCACTTTTGCACTTGTGTTAGTGTTGAAAAACCACTTTTCGCACTTGTGTTAGTGTTGAAAAACCACTTTTCGCACTTGTGTTGGTGCAGGAAACCACTTTTGCACTTGTATTAGTGTGGAAAAAACACTTTTTGCACTTGTGATAGTGTTGAAAAACCACTTTTCGCACTTGTGTTAGTGTTGAAAAACCACTTTTCGCACTTGTGTTGGTGCAGGAAACCACTTTTGCACTTGTATTAGTGTGGAAAAACCACTTTTCGCACTTGTGTTAGTGTTGAAGAACCACTTTTCGCACTTGTGTTAGTGTTGAAAGACCACTTTTCGCACTTGTGTTGGTGCAAGAAACCACTTTTGCACTTGTATTAGTGTGGAAAAAACACTTTTTGCACTTGTGATAGTGTTGAAAAACCACTTTTCGCACTTGTGTTAGTGTTGAAAAACCACTTTTCGCACTTGTGTTGGTGCAGGAAACCACTTTTGCACTTGTATTAGTGTGGAAAAAACACTTTTCGCACTTGTGTTAGTGTTGAAAAACCACTTTTCGCAGTTGTGTTAGTGTTGAAAAACCACTTTTCGCACTTGTGTTGGTGAAGGAAACCACTTTTGCACTTGTATTAGTGTGGAAAAAACACTTTTTGCACTTGTGATAGTGTTGAAAAACCACTTTTCGCACTTGTGTGAGTGTTGAAAAACCACTTTTCCCACTTGTGTTGGTGCAGTAAACCACTTTTGCACTTGTATTAGTGTGGAAAAACCACTTTTCGCACTTGTGTTAGTGTTGAAAAACCACTTTTCGCACTTGTGTTAGTGTTGAAAAACCACTTTTCGAACTTGTGTTGGTGCAGGAAACCACTTTTGCACTTGTATTAGTGTGGAAAAAACACTTTTTGCACTTGCGATAGTGTTGAAAAACCACTTTTCGCACTTGATTTAGTGTTGAAAAACCACTTTTCGCACTTGTGTTGGTGCAGTAAACCACTTTTGCACTTGTATTAGTGTGGAAAAAACACTTTTTGCACTTGTGATAGTGTTGAAAAACTACTTTTCGCACTTGTGTTAGTGTTGAAAAACCACTTTTCGCACTTGTGTTAGTGTTGAAAAACCACTTTTCGCACTTGTGTTAGTGTTGAAAAACCACTTTTCGCACTTGTGTTGGTGCAGGAAACCACTTTTGCACTTGTATTAGTGTGGAAAAAACACTTTTTGCACTTGTGATAGTGTTGAAAAACCACTTTTCGCACTTGTGTTAGTGTTGAAAAACCACTTTTCGCACTTGTGTTGGTGCAGGAAACCACTTTTGCACTTGTATTAGTGTGGAAAACCACTTTTCGCACTTGTGTTAGTGTTGAAAAACCACTTTTCGCACGTGTTAGTTTTGAAAAACCACTTTTCGCACTTGTGTTAGTGTTGAGAAACCACTTTTTGCACTTGTGTTGGTGTAGGAAACCACTTTTGCACTTGTATTAGTGTGGAAAAAACACTTTTCGCACTTGTGTTAGTGTTGAAAAACCACTTTTCGCACTTGTGTTAGTGTTGAAAAACCACTTTTCGCACTTGTGTTAGTGCAGGAAACCACTTTTGCACTTGTATTAGTGTGGGAAAAACACTTTTCGCACTTGTGTTAGTGTTGAAAAACCACTTTTCGCACTTGTGTTAGTGTTGAAAAACCACTTTTCGCACTTGTGTTGGTGCAGGAAACCACTTTTGCACTTGTATAAGTGTGGAAAAAACACTTTTTGCACTTGTGATAGTGTTGAAAAACCACTTTTCGCACTTGTGTCAGTGTTGAAAAACCACTTTTCGCACTTGTGTTAGTCTTGAAAAACCACATTTCGCACTTGTGTTGGTGCAGGACACCACTTTTGCACTTGTATTAGTGTGGAAAAAACACTTTTCGCACTTGTGTTAGTGTTGAAAAACCACTTTTCGCACTTGTGTTAGTGTTGAAAAACCACTTTTCGCACTTGTGTTGGTGCAGGAAACCACTTTTGCACTTGTATTAGTGTGGAAAAAACACTTTTCGCACTTGTGTTAGTGTTGAAAAACCACTTTTTGCACTTGTGTTAGTGTTGAAAAACCACTTTTCGCACTTGTGTTGGTGCAGGAAACCACTTTTGCACTTGTATTAGTGTGGAAAAAACACTTTTCGCACTTGTGTTAGTGTTGAAAAACCACTTTTCGCACTTGTGTTAGTGTTGAAAAACCACTTTTCGCACTTGTGTTGGTGCAGGAAACCACTTTTGCACTTGTATTAGTGTGGAAAAAACACTTTTCGCACTTGTGTTAGTGTTTAAAAACCACTTTTCGCACTTGTGTTAGTGTTGAAAAACCACTTTTCGCACTTGTGTTGGTGCAGGAAACCACTTTTGCACATGTATTAGTGTGGAAAAAACACTTTTCGCACTTGTGTTAGTGTTTAAAAACCACTTTTCGCACTTGTGTTAGTGTTGAAAAACCACTTTTCGCACTTGTGTTGGTGCAGGAAACCACTTTTGCACTTGTATTAGTGTGGAAAAAACACTTTTCGCACTTGTGTTAGTATTGAAAAAACCACTTTTCGCACTTGTGTTAGTCTTGAAAAACCACTTTTCGCACTTGTGTTGGTGCAGGAAACCACTTTTGCACTTGTATTAGTGTGGAAAAAACACTTTTTGCACTTGTGATAATGTTGAAAAACCACTTTTCGCACTTGTGTTAGTGTTGAAAAACAACTTTTCGCACTTGTGTTAGTGTTGAAAAACCACTTTGCGCACTTGTGTTGGTGCAGGAAACCACTTTTGCACTTGTATTAGTGTGGAAAAAACACTTTTTGCACTTGTGATAGTGTTGAAAAACCACTTTTCGCACTTGTCTTAGTGTTGAAAAACCACTTTTCGCACTTGTCTTGGTGCAGGAAACCACTTTTGCACTTGTATTAGTGTTGAAAAACCACTTTTCGCACTTGTGTTAGTGTTGAAAAACCACTTTTCGCACTTGTGTTAGTGTTGAAAAACCACTTTTCGCACTTGTGTTGGTGCAGGAAACCACTTTTGCACTTGTATTAGTGTGGAAAAAACACTTTTTGCACTTGTGATAGTGTTGAAAAACCACTTTTCGCACTTGTGTTAGTGTTGAAAAACCACTTTTCGCACTTTGCACTTGCACTTTGCACTTTTGCACTTGTATTAGTGTGGAAAAACCACTTTTCGCACTTGTGTTAGTGTTGAAAAACCACTTTTCGCACTTGTGTTAGTGTTGAAAAACCACTTTTCGCACTTGTGTTGGTGCAGGAAACCACTTTTGCAATTGTATTAGTGTGGAAAAAACACTTTTTGCACTTGTGATAGTGTTGAAAAACCACTTTTCGCACTTGTGTTAGTGTTGAAAAACCACTTTTTGCACTTGTGTTGGTGCAGAAAACCACTTTTGCACTTGTATTAGTGTGGAAAAACCACTTTTCGCACTTGTGTTAGTGTTGAAAAACCACTTTTCGCACTTGTGTTAGTGTTGAAAAACCACTTTTCGCACTTGTGTTAGTGTTGAAAAACCACTTTTCGCACTTGTGTTGGTGCAGGAAACCACTTTTGCACTTGTATTAGTGTGGAAAAAACACTTTTCGCACTTGTGTTAGTGTTGAAAAACCACTTTTCGCACTTGTGTTAGTGTTGAAAAACCACTTTTCGCACTTGTGTTGGTGCAGGCAACCACTTTTGCAGTTGTATTAGTGTGGAAAAAACACTTTTTGCACTTGTGATAGTGTTGAAAAACCACTTTTCGCACTTGTGTTAGTGTTGAAAAACCACTTTTTGCACTTGTGTTGGTGCAGTAAACCACTTTTGCACTTGTATTAGTGTGGAAAAACCACTTTTCGCACTTGTGTTAGTGTTGAAAAACCACTTTTCGCACTTGTGTTAGTGTTGAAAAAACACTTTTCGCACTTGTGTTGGTGCAGGAAACCACTTTTGCACTTGTATTAGTGTGGAAAAAACACTTTTCGCACTTGTGTTAGTGTTTAAAAACCACTTCTCGCACTTGTGTTAGTGTTGAAAAACCACTTTTCGCACTTGTGTTGGTGCAGGAAACCACTTTTGCACACAAGTGCGATCACATTTTTTAATGAGTAATGAACACAATTAATAAATGAATTTGTAAAGAATAATAAATAAAATTAATAAGACCATGTTATTCACCTTAAACATGGCGTCTCTTCTGAACACAAACACATATTTTAGCAGTCTTATCCGGCGGCGCTTTTTCAGTGACGTATGTGAGAATACGTTCCCTATCATGAATGATGGTCGATACCGTCGACCGTGGCAGCCCTAAGGCATAGACCTTATCGCAAATCAGTAAATATCAACAGAGGGTGCTCCTCCGCAAAGCATGATGGGATCGAAAAGGGGGCAAAGGTAAACACGAACCCAGAAGAGGAAGCGTCTGTCTACGATCGACGCTGTGTTTACGGAAAGGAACATGGCTAATGTTAAAGAAATTCAGCGTTTTTTGGCATTAAAATCCAGCGATTTAAAGAAATATTTGAGGGAAAGGGGGGTTCCCATTGGAGAAGAGAAACAACCTGCTAATGCAAGAACAGTTCCTGAATGTTGAAACCTCGATCGGCCATACAAATATCGCCGGGCTGGAACTTGTCTGCAATGTTCGTCATCTTTACAATTTTTTTGTCGGACGTGTTTCCTCCTGTAGGTTTGGAAATGTATGAAATTGTTCCGCAAGGTGTAATACCAACAAGGCACTTGAGAGTAGGTCTTGACTTATATTGGCTGTACACTTGCGAACAAAACTTGGGAGACGGTGCTTTGTCCTAATCCAAAGCGAAATGTGAGGTCCTCCTCGCGAAGATTAAGCCGAAGCTTCATGAGTGTCATGAGTAGTTGATCCTCTAAAGATGGAGATCGCTTAACTCCGAGTTTTGTAGTATTGTTTATTTGCCAGGTCTTGTCTTCCATTGATAATTTCCCCTATTAATAATGAAGGTTCTGTGCATGAGGGGATACTTCTGCTAATAACCACTTAAACAGGTCATAACTAGGTAAACCTGTATAAAGTTTCACAATTTCATCACAGTTTGCTATGTCCAAAACAGTAAGCTTCTTGTTACATACTGCAATGGCGGCTTTCAGCTTTGCGACGGTGTCCTTGGCTTGCAAATACTTGGCTCATGAGCTGATCACAGTTCACAGTTAATTTGTTAATTTGGCACAGTAAAAAAGTCCTAAAAGTAGTTTAAAGTGGTAAGGATCACGTAGTGTGTCAATGTAAACAAGCAGTCTGTCAAAGTGACAGCGACCGCCGGCGGCGCTATTGGCCCTTTCCGATCCCATGACGCATTGCAGTTCCAATTCACGATAAGGTCTATGCGCTATCACCGACACTTTTTCACCTTTTTCATACCTTTTAATCAGATTTAACTTATCTTCCATCATAACCACATTATGCTTGGAAACACTAGCACTATCCTTCTTAGGACCCGTGGCTAACACAGACACAGTAAAGGAATACTGTACGTCGCTTCTGTTTTGAATGAGAACCAGCAACTACGCGTACGTACAGTATACTGCACGTACATTGTTTTATATTTTTAATGTGCTTTTTATTATATTTTAAATAGTTTTTTAGTTTCTTTTATTGTTAATTTATGTACTATTTTATTTATTTTAAATGTATTTTTAAGGAAAAATTAATTTTTTTCACGTCCGTAGGAGTGACGTAAAGTCGCACATAATGACGTTCGCTGAACTGAAATTTACTCAAGAAGAGTGGCGTAAATAGTCCAGCAGATAGGTGCTAAAAAATGAACTAATTGTGCACTTTATGATAAAAGCATGAAACTTGGCAGACTCATACTAGACATCATGGGGATCATTTTAAAGATTGGAGGCATTCTGTATCTGTCCTGTGTCCACCGTAGCGGCCATTTTCCAAAATGGCTGCCATCGAGGAGATTTTGCTGATAAGTGAATGACAAAAATACCTCTATTAACATAAAATATATATGTTCATGCTATATATGTAGTAACTTACTCAAACACAAGAATTATAAATATGCCCTAAGAATATATATTTAATGGATATATGGACCAATATAGGTATTTTGATGGTCAAAATATTAAAGAAAATGAACAAATTCCTTAATATCACTTTCTTTTTTTTAAAGATAAGGATCATATAATATTATTAGTTATAAGTTTAGAAGTAGAAATTGTTAGTAGTCATTATTAGATATAAGTTGTTATATTTGTTATTAATCATTATATGTTATAAGTAAAACATGTTTTAAATAATTAAGTAGATTAATTAAGGTGTTTTTTTTGCAGATCAGATCCAGAATTCTTGCAATATTTAAGAAATATAATTTTCTATAATTTATTGAATTGGTGTGGTTGTGTTTCTAATAAATAATCATTGCTTCTGTCTGTTTCAGATTGTTGTGAGTGTTAATCTAATCTACTGCTCATCATCATGAAGAAAGTCTTCAAACTAGTTCAAGCTAGCAGTGATATCACCATGTCTGTGAATGAGGACGATACACAGATGGACTGGAATAAGTGTCTCATCTGCCAGGAAAGCACCAGTGAGAAACTCACGTGCCCAGAAGACTTTGCAGAAAGGTTCCAAGGAGCTGGGTATACGTCTATTGTTCAAACTTTATCAGCATTCAACGAACTCGGTTGCTTGCCACCAAAGCTTAAGTTGACTCGAATGGACGATGGTAATGGACTGGAGAAAACATTTTCAAGTAGGAAAGCAAAATTTCATAAAACATGCAGACTTCAATTCAACCAAAATGAACTCAAACGTGCAGCTAAGCGGAAGATATGTGTAACAGACAAGAGTTCCTCCTCTGGTGAAAAGGAAAAATTCAAACGTCAAAAGGTCCCCAGGACTGGTGATGCTGTTAGCCATTGTTTCATCTGTGAGAAGCCCGCATCTGATGCCCTACCTCTCCATAGAGCCTCGACGTTTGGCCTTGACACTCGAGTGTGACAGTGTGCAATTAATCTCCAAGATGAGTGTCTGTTGGCAAAGCTCAGTGAAGGAGACTTAATCGCTACAGAGGCTGAGTACCACAGCCAATGCTTAGTGTCATTGTATAACAGAGATCGAGATAGACCAACAACATCACATGACGAATGCAACACAAATATTGCTCATAACACTGCATTTGCTGAACTTATTTCATACATGCAAACTGCTCTTGAGGATGACAACATTGCCCCTGTTTTCAAAATATCTGTATTGAAAAAACTATATACTGATAGAGTTAACCAGCTGGGAGAGGGCTCCTCTGTAGTTCACTCTACACGATTCAAAAATAAAGTTCGAAGCTACTTTCCTGAGTTAGAAGCGCACAATGAAGGTCGCGATGTGCTTCTTGTCGCCAATGCAAATATTGGGAAATCGCTAAGAAGTTCGTGCCAGCTCGACAGTGACAGTGAAGCAGTGTTCATCTCTCGTGCTGCAAACATTGTTCGTAGAGACATGTTAAGAATGAAATGCTTACCATTCAGTGGTTCATTCAAAGAGGATTGTCAAGAAAATTCTGTGCCTCACTCACTGCTGATGCTGGTCACAATGATCATGTATGGGACAGATATGCAAAACCAAGAAAACTACTTGTCACAGCCAGCTTTGTCTGTGACATATAACAGCTGTGTGCGTCGACGACAACAACCATCATTGGAAACAAGACATACTGAACAGCGTGAGACACCACTTCCACTATTTCTCGGATCATTGATCCACTCAAGGACAATATCTCGAGATCTAGTTGATACACTTTATAGGCTTGGATTGTCAGTTTCATACGACCATGTGCTAGGCATGTCTGCAGATCTAGGAAACTCTGCCATTAGCCACTTTGAAAGTATTGGAACAGTGTGCCCACCTGCACTCCAAATTGGAGTATTCACAACATCAGCAGTCGACAACATTGACCATGACCCGACAGCAACAAGTGCGCATGGATCTTTCCATGGAACGGGCATCTCCTTGTTTCAGCACCCTGACACTGAAAATTGTGGGACTGAGCAAATGCGCATACCTTTAACAAAATCTGGCAAGAAGGTCCGAAAACTACCAGAAAGCTACACACTGGTACCTGCTGTCTCTGCACTGAAGAACGGGCCGCCAGTTCCAGAAGTATGTGGCCTCATGCAATCAGACTGCAGTCTAATGACTGCAGCAGTGGCAGAAGAGCAAAGGTGGTGTGATCATATAAGCAACGTTGTTGATGATAGAAATGCAGATAAGGATATACATGTGTCATGGGGTGCATATCACGCTACAAGAATAGAATCATCAGAGACCACTGATAATGGCCCCACAGCAGTCAGTGCTCTTCTCCCTCTATTCCCTGATGACTCAAAGTCAATCGCAATGATAAGACATTCAATGGAGGTGGTGAAAAAAGCTGTAGCCATACTCAATCCGGGACAAATTCCAGTCATAGCGTGTGATCAGCCATTGTTCAAACTTGCCAAAAACATTCAGTGGATGTGGCCAGAAACATATGGCGAAGGCTCATTTCTGGTAATGTTGGGTGGTCTGCACATCAAGATGACTCTGCTTAAGGCACTTGGTGATCTGTCAGGTGGCAGCGGTTGGACATCGGCAATAGTGCAAGCTGACATAGCTACACCAGGAACTGCAGACTCATTTTTGAAAGCGACTCATGTCAAGAGAACTGCTCGTGCACATCAAGTGACTGCATGCACACTGCACAAGCTTCTCCATGAATCTTATACCAACTACCAAGTATCCCAGGCAGACACTGATGCTGTATCATTTGAAGAGTGGTGCAAATGCAGAGCAGAAGCAAGTCCACAATTCTATTTCTGGCAGCTTGTGCTGGAAATGCAGTTGAATATACTGGTCTGGGACAGATCTATTCATGAAGGCAATTTCCTTTTGTATGTGGATGCCTTGACACAGCTGGAATGGCTCTTCTATGCTCTTGACCACTACAACTATGCAAGAGCTGTGTCCATTCACTTGCGGGACATGGTGGTGCTTTGTGACAAACAACCAGGTGTGTTTGCAGCTTTTTGCAAGGGAAAGTTCACCGTCAACAAGACATGCCGACCATTCTCAAGGATGTCTTTGGACGAAAGCCATGAACAGAACAATGCCTGTGTGAAAGGTGATGGGGGAGCAGTTGGTCTCACCGAAAATCCAGCAGCACTATTGAGGTGGATGGTGGCTGGACCAGAGATTTCCTGGGTGGTTGGTGAGTTTCAAAGTGAACTGGACAGGAAGGAAGCAGCATCACACCCACACCATCACGAGGACAAGCCAGGTAGGTCTTATAAGTATCTCCATGAAATTTGGCTAGTTTTTGTATTGCATTACTTGTTTTGTAAAACTAAATATTTTGACAGTTGTGTAACCCCCAATTACTATATATTTTCAGGAACACAAGTGGCATTCCTCAAGAATGTGAAGTCTCTGATTTTAACAATGACAACTATGGGCAACCCCTTCTCTGACACCAGTGGAGATCTCTTGGTCCTCGACACGCGAGAGGTGGTCGATTCATCTGTTGTTGATTCTGTTCGCAAAATGAAACTACTTGGTGAAAATCAACACAACGAGTTCTTTAAGAGTCGGCTGGTGGAGCGCACAACTGCACTCAATGATAGAATAACAAAGAACAATTTGCCTTTGTTTAGATTGTGTCCTGAGAAAGAAAAGTCTCGCACCCAGGAGCAGCTGCTGTCCATGAAACGTGACCGCAATTTGTTTTCAACATTGTACATTGCCAGTCAAATACGTGGAGCTGACCTGGAAAAAATTTCCAGCATGAAAATCAGTCATTTCCACCTTCAATATCAGACTATGGGAAAATGAGACTTGGCAAAAAGTCAGACTTGCTCCAGTGCCTGGAAGATCTGGTGCCACATAGTGATGATGCCGACCACACTACATCTGAAGTAGACATGGTCATCATTGATGGTGCAGCTATTGCCAACGTGATTACGCCTGGTACATCAGAGACATTCAATGGGTATTTTAAAGAGTTCATGAACTATGTACGGAGGCAATTCACAGGCTCTGTTTGCCGTGTTGATGTGGTATTTGATGTATACAGAGAAGATAGTCTGAAGGCCGCCACAAGAAAGAAGAGAGGGAAGGGCATACGGATAAGAGTGGAAGGAAACAAGAAGCTGCCTGGAAACTGGTTACAATTCCTACGGGAAGACGGTAACAAGACAGAACTTTTTAATCTCCTGAGTGAACGAGTGACAAATGAAACATTTCCTGGTATAGTGGTCATGACTCACAGAGAAGAGCTGCGTTGTTCAGAGACAATTGACTCAGACTGGTTGTCCCCTTCTACACAGGAGGAAGCAGACACAAGAATGCTGCTGCATGCAGCAGATGGGGCCAGGCAAGGTTGCAAGAACATCTTGCTTAGAACTGTTGACAAAGATGTAGTCGTACTAGCAGTCAGTCTTGCTCACAAGCTTGACAGTGCACAGTTCACTGTAGCATTTGGAATGGGAAAATCGTTCCGTTACCTAGACGCAACTCACATGGCACAGACGCTGGGAAATGATAAGTGCAATGCAATACTTGCTTTTCATGCACTGACAGGGTGTGACACCACATCCAGTTTCACCGGCATAGGAAAAAGAACAGCATGGTCATCATGGAATGCGTTTGTTGATGTCACGCCAGACTTGTGCAGACTTGCACAGACTCCAACAACAGCTAGCATAACCCAGCTTCTCCCAAACATCGAGAGGTACATTGTGCTTATGTACGACCGTGGAAGCTCTGATGATAATGTGAACATGGCCAGGAAGACTCTGTTCACACAGAAAGGCAGGAGCATTGAAAACATACCTCCTACTCAAGATGTTATCTATCAGCATCTACTTCGAGTTGGTTATCAGGCTGGCCATGTATGGGGTCAGGCCCTGCTAAAAGCACCTCACCTGCCCAGCCCAGCAGAGTTTGGATGGACGCGAAAGAACAATTTGGCCGAATGGGAAGTGATGTGGAGGAACCGTGCTGTTATTAAGTGTGGCTGTATTAAAGGCTGCAGAGGAAGATGTAAATGTGCGGAAGAAAATCTACCCTGTACATTACTCTGCAAGTGCGGTGGTTGTGAGCGAGAAGGGTGACAAGAGAACGGTTGACATTGAAACATGAGTGTTCTTGGACGTTATTGTTCTATCTCATGCACACCAAAAAACTTTTGTACTACTACAGTGTAATTTTCTGAAGTGTTTTCCTAAATGAAAGGAAGATAACACTTTGTACAAATAAACGAGTTTATCGAAACCAGTTTGTGTTACTTTATTCCTGGAATTTTGCATTTTTCCCCTCCAAATGCCCTTAAAGTGACACATAGAGGTCCCCAAAACAATCAAAAATGAATATTTATGTTATCATATCAAATCCTTGGTGATACTTTAGTGTGCAGATGATATTAAAATAACAATTTGATATTTTCTGATGTAATATAAATTTATTCTAGCTAAATAATGATTCTGACTAGCGGCCATTTAAAAAATGGCTGCCACGGGTGACACAGGACAGATCCAGAATGCCTCCAATCTTTAAAATGTTCCCCATAATGTCTAGTATTAGTGTACCAAGTTTCATGCTTTAATCATAAAATGCACGATTATTCACCTATCCGCTGGACTAAAAGTCGGATTTGACGTCGGTCGAAATGGCATAAAACGTGGTATGACTGTATATATATTTCATGTAATTGTGGTGGAACCCATTTTTATGCTCCTCTAATTAGTATAGCGTTAGTCGTAAAGACAACAGCGAAACAATACCCATAATGCAGAGTGTAAACAACATAGCAAAGGATTGCTTGATGTTTGAACAATGCAAAGTAATTTTAACGTGGAATTGGAAATTTGAAAATGTCATGTTTGTGAAGTGCAAAGACAGTGGAGACATGAATTTACAATGTTAAGCTTGCTCCATCAATGTTATGCAAATATCGCTCCATCACGAATAACAATTCCAAGAATTTGTACGGTGCTGTGCAAATTTGAGATGTACGGTGCTGTGCAAGCAACGTTCTGGGAGACCCCATTGTTGTTCATTGCTTTGCTTCCCTTCCTATTTCTTAATAAACGCTTAGTATCTCCACCACCGAAGGTGGATTGATGTTATCTGTTCACCCCTGTTTACTTGTCTGTTTGTTTATCTGTTTGGGAGTAGGATATTTCAAAAAGTTATCGATGGATTCGCATAAAACCTGGTGGACAGATTGGGTGTGAGAAAAGTATTCATTGATTCGATTTTGGTGAGGATCCACATCGGGATCCATATCAGGATCCATATCACGATATCTCCATTTTTTATATACTTGAGGTTCCTGTAAGAGCTAACACATAGAACATATAATAAAGGGAGTGGGAGACAAGAGGGAGAGAGAGAAGGAAGCACAACAACAGTAGGAAACAGGAACATGAGGAGATCTGTGGAAGGGTGAGGGCTGAGGCGGAGTACATGGAATAAACAAGAATAAAACCACAAGGACTTTCAGGAAAGAAAACGCAATTTGACGGAGGTAGATTTGGGGTGAATTAATAGGGGGTAGAAAAGATTAACATTTTGGATGGGGGAAGAAGATAAGAGATGGTGGTGAACAGTTGTTTTAAATACCTGGAGGGAGAGGTGGGATTGAAGAGAGTGTAGAAGTTTATTCCAGAGGCATTAGAAAAGAGAAATGAAAGAGTGAAGGTGAACAGATAGTCTTGATTTTGGCAGTTTCACCAGAAGAGGGTTGCTGACAGATCTTGTACATTCTGCTGGAATATTTGGGAGACAGAGCATAGAGAGAGCAGGGGGTGCAAGGCCAGAGAGGAGTCAGTAGTCACCAGCAGGTGGTGAGAGAGTGAAAGGCCCTCAGTATCAGCTTCATCGTGGGAGATACTAATGATTCTCAAAGTTTTGGTTTCTACACCGTGAAGCCGAGCTAGGTGTGAGCCAGGAGCACCAGCCCAAAGGAGAGAGCAGTACTCCATCAAGCTGTGGATGAAAGCTTTGTATGTGGTGAAAAGCTCAGTAGAGCCAAGGAAGGACTTCACATGACGGAGGATGCACTGTCGGCTACTGGCTTTTGGAGTCCAGCGTAGAAATGTAGTTTTCTCGGAAAAGATCATGTCAGATCCAAAAGTTTGAGTGACAGAACGTCTTCAAGAGGATTGTTGAGAAAATATTTGGGAGGGTTTTCCAAATGGTCTTTTCGGAGAGGCATAGTGAGAGTGTGAGATTTGTCAGGATTGAAAGACATGTTCCACAGGGAGAGGGGGAGGAGGAGGTGGCAGAGCAGGAGGAGTGAGCAGGTGTGTTTCCTTGCACTATAAGCAGTGAGTATTTGGGGACTATTTATGATGCCATATCATTCCTTATGTACTGTCTTTTTCACCCATCTGAACCCTTGTCCGACTGCCAGTGTGCTAGTGTCAACCACCGTTAATCTTGCATTTGTCTCATCCACTTATGTGAAATTTCTAACAAGTCTTGTGTTTATTTCATCCAAAACATTACCCATGCTTATTATGCTTGGGCTTCACAGGAGATTTGGCAGCTGCCCAAGTCAGATTGAATCAGTGTCTTCAGAAATTCCCTGCCTATTCGGATGCCCATCTCCTTCTGGCACAAATACACTTGTTTACGGGATGTTTGGACGAGTCCATAAAATCCCAGGAAATGGCGCTGAGCTGCAACTTCCAGGTATGTTTTTTTTAAAGTTATTACATAATGCTTTTCTCTCACACCCAATCACTGTAGTGGGTACCAGGAAGCAAGTGCCACACCAGCTATTACTGCATGCATCCTACAACACAACAACAACATGCATTTTAAAGGCCATTTTCCCTACAAGAGCGGGGGTTAGCCTGAACAGCGGGCATGCATCCTGAACAACAAAAAATATTAACCTGTCTGTGGTACACAAAACAGTTCTGGGAGAAGCCAGGAACAATTCAAATTATACAAGGAGCTGAGACTCGAGCCCCCCTTCCTCTTTTAGGGTGATATGAGGAATAGATCTGTGTAATATGAAAGCTAAATGTTCAACGGTTTTTTAAAATATCGCAAACACAAGCCAAGTTACCGAGATGGTTGCCATGGCAACAGCATTCAGATATTCACTTCCGTTATATAATCACATTGAGATAATGTCATGAGGAATAGATATCTGCACTATGAAAGCTAAATGTTTAACGGTTTTTGAAATATCGCATACACAAAAGTATATGGAGAGATGGTCAGTCTGTCGTCCGGAGCTTATTTTAATGTCTCCCCGTCTCCCCCTATTTTCTGCTGTTATATCTCCTATTATACCCCCTTATTATCTCCCTTATATTAAGCATGAGCTTAGCAGAACCACCACCATCTACATAGTGCAATAAGAGGCTTTAGCGGCACGTGTTGGCGTTGCCTAGGAAGCAGATCAAGTGGAAACTCCATCGTCGTGGGTCATGTGACCCGCCGTGTGTAAAGCGAGAATAATGGCAACCAAGAGCTTATCTGCCATTAGGGTTTTCGTTGTGGTCGTATCGCAGGCTCACATGATGTGGTATGCAGAAACAAACAAGGAGTAGTGTTCAGGCAGAAGCCTTCAGCTGTTTATTCACAAGAAGATCCGAAAAGCTCCTCAAGGTTCTGTAATAGGCTTTGTAAAAGGCTCCGTGAAACTAACGGAATGATATTGTGCTTGGTGACAACAACACTTCAAGGGCACATTACAGTTGCACAGTAAATCAAACATTGTGAATCAAATGAAAAGGAAACAGATGTCAGGTGGTGTCAATGTCGATGTGCCACATGCAAAGGGCACCAAAGGTAAATAACATGTAAACATTTCTTTCTTTTTTAAATTCCACTTTGATATTATGGGGTACTAACAGAAGTACCCGGCATTGCCGGGCGGGGGAGGGGAGGGGAGGGGGAAGAGGAGGGGAGGGGAACGGGGGGGAAGAGAGGAGAGGGGGGGATGGGAGAAGAGGGGGGGGGGAAGTACCCGGTAGAGTCCCTGTATAAAGAGAGTTGCGCCATGCGCTGACCCGAGATTTCTGGTCACGTGATTTCGTGGCGCCATTTTGTGTCTAACTTCACCGTGCGTGAACGTCAGCTTGGTACGGGAATGTTGTTTATTGCCAAACAAAATGACTGGTTGTTCTGCTTTTGGTTGTTCAAACCAATCTGGGAAATATAAGATGTATAGATTTCCAAGTGATAAAGTCAGAAGACAAATTTGGGAAGCGAAAGTCAGACGAAAGAGCTGGAAAGCGATCGGAAAGCGATTCAAGTCTTCACTTGTCGGAGTAGTGATGAGTTTCACTTGTGAGGAGTGAACGGAGTGGTGATGAGTTTCACTTGTGAGGAGTGAACGGAGTAGTGATGAGTCTCACTTGTGAGGAATGAACGGAGCAGTGATGAGTCACTTGTGAGGAGTGAACGGAGTAGTGATGGTGTCTCACTTGTGAGGAGTGAACAGAGTAGTGATGAGTCTCACTTGTGAGGAGTGAACGGAGTAGTGATGAGTCTCACTTGTGAGGAGTGAACGGAGTAGTGATGAGTCTCACTTGTGAGGAATGAACGGAGCAGTGATGAGTCACTTGTGAGGAGTGAACGGAGTAGTGATGGTGTCTCACTTGTGAGGAGTGAACAGAGTAGTGATGAGTCTCACTTGTGAGGAGTGAACGGAGTAGTGATGAGTCTCACTTGTGAGGAGTGAACGGAGTAGTGATGAGTTTCACTTGTGAGGAGTGAACGGAGTAGTGATGGTGTCTCACTTGTGAGGAGTGAACGGAGTAGTGATGAGTTTCACTTGTGAGGAGTGAACGGAGTAGTGATGGTGTCTCACTTGTGAGGAGTGAACGGAGTAGTGATGAGTCTCACTTGTGAGGAGTGAACGGAGTAGTGATGAGTTTCACTTGTGAGGAGTGAACGTAGTGGGATGAAGTGTTGGTCTGGTCAGAGTGTTGTATTACGGGCAGAGTTTTCTTACGGTCTGAATGTATGAATCATGTTCTGTACTGAATGTATGAACCAAGTTTTGTACTGAATGTTTACTGTGTTGGCCTCATCGTGTTCCTGGTGAAATTAAACAAGTTATGGTGAATACGACGTCTTATCTGTGCTTTTCCATATCTGTTTGACTAGACGAACCGTGCACACTGCAGGTATTTTTAAAAGTTTTTTTCTCTGTTTAATTACGGCTTGGCGCAGTCGAAAATTAAGTGTTAATTAAGTCGCCAGCTATGAAACATATTAATCGATCAGGCAATATCCATCAGAGTTCTGGGCAAGGGTGTAGTAATAAATGAACGTTTCAATCTTACTAGATGCCGATGACGTTTTCCTTATGTCAGAGACAGAAGCTGACTTGCAGCTTGTTAAATCATTACAATGGAAATTGAATATAAATGTCGATAAAACTAAAGTTGTACACTATAGAAATATGGCAATACCACGTACAGAATTTGTTTTAAGTGTGTTAGACTATATGTCGGCTGGAAGTCCTACACCGGAATTGCTCTCGGCACCCTTTAAAAAATATTGGATATGCCCACACTCCTTTCTAAAAGTTATTAAAATTCAGAGAACGACAGCATTGGTTTGTCTTACTTATAATGTTAGCTCTTATATGCAGTGTTGGCTTGTAATATGCATTGCCATACCACTTTTAATATCACCACACAGCTCTTTTTCACGGCAATAGCTGAGTTTTTGACAAAACAAATATCACCTGTATGTAATAATAAGATTAAATATGTGTAGTAAATTTTTTTTTAGCAGGTTTAGAATATATCACCCCATATCGCGAATGTACATGTATATCTAATCCGACACACTTAGACACAAAATGGCGTCCAAATTTGAGTTGACACAACTCTCTATATACAGGGACTCTAGTACCCGGCATTCCGTGTATAAACGTGAGGGAGAAGAGGGGGGAGGGGAGGGGGGGGAGGGGAGGAGAGGGGGGGAGGGGGAGGGATGGGAGAGGAGAGGGGTGGGAGGGGAAGGGGGAGGGGTGGGGGGGAGGGGGAGAGGGGGAGGGGGAAAAGGGAGGGGGAGGGGGAGGGGAGGAGGGGGGTAGGGTGGAGGGGGAAGGGAGGGAGAGGGGAGGATGGAGGGGGGAGGGGGAAGGTGGAGGGAAGGGGAGGGCCAGCCAACAATGACGTTGCAGTTCTCATGGTCGGAGAGCAGCACAACAATCGCGACATCGTCCTGAATCTTCGCAACAGCACAAAGCGGATTTTGGAGACTCACCGATCCTGTGACGCCCTCCAGTACCGGCGTTGCCGGGTGGGGGAAGGGAGACCCGTACATTCCCAACCCGTACATTCGCCCTCTCGACTCAAGCTCACTCGGACGAAAGCCTCGCAAAAATTACACCGTGAAGGACCAATGGCCATGTCTATGCCACAAATCAAGTACGTGAGCGAGTCGGGCGCACTGAATTGAAAATATATAGAACGCTCATACTCCATGAAAAGTGAAGCCAACTGGCGGCGGGGATGGAATAACTCACATTATTTCAACCTGAGAGGTGTTTCACCTCGCTCCGCTGGATTTACCTGCCGATGCGCTTATTACTTGGATTTGTCCCAATGGAGCAAGGTGATTAAGAAGTCAAAGGATACCAGAGTCAACGACTTTGAAGTTCAGCTACATCTTAGCTCAGCCACAGCTAAATACAACACAAACTATACATGAATAGGCTAACAACGGCACGTTAACATTTTTTTTTTTTTTTTTTTTACTTTACTTTAAACACTTATCACAGACTCATGCGGCACACTCAATTGATTGTGCTTATTCGGAACATCACGTGATCGCTCTGAGCGAATCAGCGTGCTGCTCTGCCACCGGTCAGAATCCGTGTATAATATTCCTCGCTGAAAAAATATATATGTGAAACATGCTACTATCTATGCTAAATCATGCTAAATCATGCTAAATGCTAATCATGCTAAAATAAAATCTATGCTACTTGCTGGCGGCAAGGAACATCACGTGATCGCGTCACGAACATCATTCGTGATCACGTCATCACGTGATCGTGATCGTCATCAATGAGCGCGAATGAGCGAATCAGCGTGCTGCTCTGCCACCGATTCAGATTCGCTGAAAAAAAATATGGATCTAAAGATGAAAGAAAAAAAAACCTATGTGGTGTGAACGGCAATGTTCCTCGCTGAAATGTGAAAAAACGCAATCGCTTTTCGCTCTGAAATACGTGCGAACGCGTAACTGAGTTAATGGTGGCAAGGAACATCACGTGATCGCTCTGAGCGAATCAGCGCGCTGCTCTGCCACCGGTCAGATTCCGGTCATAATATTCCTCGCTGAAATGCGCTGAGGTAAAAATATGGTAAAAAAATATTATGAAATAAATTTTTAGGTCGGCCATGTTCTTCCCAGGCTCAATGGCCATGTCTGTGCCAAATATCAAGTACGTGAGCCTCTCCGTTTAGGAGTCTATCGGTAACATTACACACACACACACACACACACAAGCTGTGTTTTATATATATAGATTATGTGTAGATCAGTGACAAAAATCTCAATGTAATCCATTTTAAATTCAGGCTGTGACACAACAAAATGTGAAAAAGTCAAGGGGTGTGAATACTTTCTGAAGGTGCTTTGTCCATGCTCTCCCGAGTGCCATTCTAGTTTAGAGATGTTTTCAAGGTCGTATATGGTCGGAGATTTGGCTTATTTTTTCATCTTTCTCAGTTTTACTCATAGCTTTGCCACAAGGAACTCATGATCTGTCCCATAGTCTGCATCTGTTTGTGTGTTGGCAGATTGCATTGAGCTTCTCCATATTCTATTGATTAGATTGTAGTCAATCTGATTTCTATGTTGTCCATCAGGTGAGGTCCATGTTTGCAGTCTGCACTTGGGTTGTTTGAACCATGTGTTTGCAATTGCGAGATAATTTTCCACACAACCCTTGCATTCACTCGCCTGGCTCATTTCAGATACCAAGTCTCGCTTTTTTGTCCCCGGTGCTCCTGCCTCTCCAATATGTGCATTCCAGTCTCCCATAATAATGAAACCATCTCCTTTAGGGACATGTTCTACCAGTTCCTGCAACTTTCCATACAGCTCTGCCAAATTTTCTTCATCTGCTGCAGAAGTTGGAGCATGTATCTGAATGATGGTGCTGTTCACTTGATGTCCTTTCAACCTCACTGATGGTAACCTATCATTGACTGGGTTACATCCCAGTACTGACTCTGCCATTTTCTTATTGCAAATCACTGCAACTCCATTTCTTTGACAGGTTTCCTGATCAGAAAAGAACACTTTGTAATCGTTATATATTGAAAGTGCCACAAATCAGTCCATCTAAGGTCACTTATCCCCAAATTTGCAGTTATTGTCCTCTCCATCACTCTCATTATTACCTCTATCTTTCCCTCATTCATTGGCCTTGCATTCCATATCCCAAATTTGTGAATGTTTGAAAGGCTCAGAGTTCTAATTTAAGTTCTGGCATCCTTGGCAACTGGATATACTTGCCGATTTTATCAAGTCGCATCATAATTAATTATCCGACACCATCGCTTTATCTCTTAGATTTCTCATCATGATCATTTTCTTGGCATTGCAGAAGTGGTGTGCCATTTCCTTTTTCCAGGCAGTGTCTCTACTAGGCAGGTGATGCTCGCCATTGCTCCCCATAAGAGAATCCTCTGCCTAGCATCAAAGCCATACATCCATCATTGGCAATATGTGCCAGCGGCCTGCACGACCGTCCACGTCCTACTCCCATAGCTTCACGTAACACTGATCTTGAGGCTAAAATTGAGTAGTACACCTTGCCCAAGCTTGGGCCACTAATTAATGAATGCAAAGGCCATGTCCATCAAGAAGGATTGCTCCCTTCACCCCCATAAAAGCCTTTGGTTTCAAAACCTTAACCGCAAGGCATCTGCAGATTTTGATTACCAGTTTCCTTCTCTAGATGAGCTGCCGACCAAAGTGAATGAGCCACATCTGCCTGAAGTAGCTAGTTTTAATGTTGCCTTTCACCTCTACACCCGCTGGTTAAAAACCCCACCACGAGAGGCCGGTACAATGCTAGACTGTCAGACATTGAGCCATTGGTGTATTTTACACACCTTGAAAGGTTATCGTCAATGTAACTCCACAGCATAACAGTCCATGGGGGGCGTAGTTATACTACGGTGTCTAATTTGTGTCGTCCTGTGCTGTTTTTTTCCAGATACGAGAACACCCACTTTATCACTGGATCAAAGCGCAGTCTCAGAAACGGGCAGGGCAGCTGGAAGAAGCAAAAATAACTTTGCAAGAAGCCGTGGCTTTGCTGGCTGTCAATCGTAAGGCAAAGGCGCAAAAGGCCATTCGGAAGAAAGTGGACATAAGCAACGCAGAGCGTGCAGCCATTTTTCTTGAGCTTGTGGATACACACAGACTGATTGGAGAACAGGTAAAAGCTGTTGATACCATGTGTTATGGAGTCATTTTCACAGGTAGCTGATGAACCCAAAATTTTATAACAGAATCTTTAAACCATGTCATTGGATATAGCACTGCACAGCGTCCATAAAGTTACTGTGCAACTTTGAACTATTATAACTTTTGATATACACATAGAAACAAATTGTAAATGACATATGAAATCACAGTTGATCAAGTTTTGTTTTTGTTAATGTTGTTATTAATGCTGTTACCCCCACGCACGTAGTGCAACGCATAGTCAAGCAATTGGTTCTCTGTCTGACAGACGTCATTCATTGATTGACGAACTACTTAGAGTTTAGCAGTACTTTGACTCTGAATTTGGCAGCTTGCACGGAGAGTCTCGTACTAAGTGCGCATGCACACTCATGGTATATATATAGCAATAATTGTCTGTCAATCAAACAAAATTGAAAATCATTCCAAACAGCAATCTAATTCTTTTTGAGGACCTCATAAAGGACAAACAACAGGCATGAATAGCGGATGTAACGCGTTACATAAGGCGGTGTAAAAGAGGGTGCATCAGTGGCGATAAACCACTGATTCAATGGTTTGTTTTGTTTCATTCTACAGCCTTTTGAAATTTAAATTGAGTTATATATTTGAACAATGTAGAACACAAATCGCCTTGTTTGCACTTCCAGAAACCTCCAGTTTAGTCGTACTTGGGCAAAATTTTACACCGTCTCAACCAATTAAATTGTCCACCTGCTCTGAGGGAGAAGTAATAGCAAGATTTAGACAAAAATGGTGGCACCTAGCGAGGCAACCACAAAGCTAATATAGATCGTGCTCGGAAACGTAAAGCAAGAGTTGCAAAGACCCTACCGTTGTCCTTTTTCTCAAGACTGTGTGGAGTAAGGTGTTCGATGAACTTTAGTTGTTATTGTTGTTGTTAAAGGCACAATTCCCCTTCATGTTCTTGATAATGCAGTTACTTTAATTTTAATACACCAGTTAGGTGTTAATCCAAGTAGACTCATTTCATCATTATGGAAATGAGGCTTTTGACCAGCCCGTCATAGTGACTGCTCTTAATACATGTGACTAATAATGTCATTGTGACTGTTTAATACATTTCATATGTCATAAAATACATAGGTAAAATAATATTTCGCACAAGTTCTTTAAAACATTAATTTTTTTGTGTTTGTCTTTCTTGCTTTTACTTACAGCATGAGGCTGCCAACATCATGCAAGATGCTTTAAATGAATGTTCAGGAACCCCTGAGGAAGTCATTGCCACGGTCTGCAATGCTGATTTGGCAATAAGCATCGGGGATGTGAATGGGGCATTGAGTATGCTTAAAGGCATTTCGTTTAATCAGCCATACTTCTTGCAAGCAAAGGAAAAAATGGCACAAATTTATTTAGAACAACGCAAGGACAAGAGCCTTTATCTTGCTTGTTACAAGTAAGTGTGTAGGCACAGGACGATTTGTCTAAAGATTATACATTTCTGTTTCATTTTTCGTTGGATTCTGTACTTGAGTTGAAGATTGCCAATATACTGTACATACAAATCTCGAATACACTTTATACAGGAACTAGACAAATAATGCATCACAGAATCTTCTTTATTGCTACATACTACTATTAAGTTGTAAGGGGTCAATAGATAGAATGTGGTAGGAATTGCTTGGTCCATGTGTTTGTGTAGCTTAGATTTGCACATCTATCAGGGATCTGTCAGAGGTAAATTGTATGGTAAAACATGCACTGAGGAGGCGGTGATTGTAAACCTTATTTAGGTAGTAGGTTGTAGACAGCAACCTCCCAGGGTAGTACTACCGTTCTGACTTAGGAACGTTAAAGTGGTGCTGGAACCATCTTATACTCTCCGTGTCAGGATTGCTGGTCTTACTTTCTGTCTCACTCAAACTATAGCTACCGGGCTAGCTTCAATCTCTCTTTCTTGCAAACAAACATTATACACTTTTCATCATACACTTTTCTTAATACACTTTTCATCTTACACTTTTCTTCTCTTTTATTTAAGGCCTGCCCTCGATGAGGGCCATATAATCTGTGCCTCGAGCCTTCAACATTAAAAAAAAGAAGAATAGGATGAGATTGTATTCTGTTAGACCTCATTTCCAGGCCTGGCCAGCTGGTGGACTTGTGGCACAATGCACTAAATGAACAACACGGCCCATTTGGCCAGAAGACAGCAGGCCAGTGTAGTATAGTAAGCTGTGGGGCTCTGGACAGGAGCAGGATGGCTTAGAAGACTGTGGTGCCAACCAACTGCCAGTGGGCGGCCAATTGCTATACCACCCGCGACGTCCCGCGTGCTTGGTGGTGGTCTACAGTGTGATCCCTAAGGTGGGAAAAACCGTGTTCACGCCTGTGCGCACAAGTTGGAGATGACTTTGGCTTCTTCTTGGAGATCAGGTACTCTCTCTCTCTCTCTCTCTCTCTCTGCTTCATTGCCCGAGAGGAGACGGACCGGTTACAGGAACGGTGAACGCTATCATACCTCATCACCATCCATTCTTCTCCTGCCAGCTATCACCAGTCTGCACGATACCATCGTGGCAGAGACAGCTCGTGCCTCCTCAAGTCCTCGCCTGTGTTCCCCTTTGTTGTTTGAATGTGGTATTTTGGCGCCATAGCTGGGGTTGGGTTTTATCGTAATTTTCTTGTACATAAGTATTTGTGCTTCCCTACTCGTTTGTCCTTTGACCACCAGGTTTGTCCCGTTTATTTATTAGCATCTCATCCACCCTTTTTCCCATATACATTTTATAATATACCCATTTATTTTCAAGTAACCTATTCCCCCCTTCTGCCCTCCCTTCTGCTCGCTATGCTCGCCTCAACCCAAATTGCTACAGAGGCATGGTCTTGTTTTAACTGAGGATAATGACCTGCCTGAACTTAAGTTTCTGTGTTGTCATGATTTAGACCAATCATAACACAAACATTTATTTTGTACAAATTTTATGTAATATTGGTGATATTATGTATTTGTAATTTATTTGTAATCTAAAAAGTTCCAAGTGGTCTAAAGCTCTAAATGGTCATGGGTGCAAGCTGGTGTAATGGGTCTAAACTCTAAAGGGTCTTACAGGTCTTTGGATTATTAAGTGTCTTTGGGATTTTTGGGGTTTTTTGAGTCTTCAGGTTCCTCTGGGTCTTTATGTATCGTTTTGGGTCTTTGGGGTCTTCGGGGTCTTTGTGCTCTTCTGGATTTTTGGGGTCTTTGGGATCTTTAAGTGTCTTCAGGGTATTTTGGGTCTTCAGGGTATTTTGGGTCTTCGGGTTATTTTGAGACCTCTGGGTCTTTGGGGTCTTTTCGGTCTTTTTGGTCTTTAGGGGTCTTGGTAGTCTCAAGGGTCTTGGGTGACTTAATGGGTCTTCAAAGGTCTCAGCCGAAGGGATATCAGCAGTCTAAATGGTCGAAAGGTATATTCCAGCAGAACGTAATTATTAGACTATGTTATTAATAGACAGGATGCAACCAACGTTCAAATAGTACGTAATTAACAGCTATGTAGTCACACGGCTTTACGGATTCACGGACAGACCGTGTTTTTCGGGTGTGTATATATATATATATATATATATATATATATATATATATATATATATATATATACACACACACATATACATATATGTTTTGGGTGTATATATATACACGCCCACAAGTGCCAGACCTCTGATGTGAAAATATGTTATGTGAAATAATATACTCCATATCTCTATGTTTACGTGGCGTTTTGTCTGCAGGAATATAGGTTATAACATGAACAAGTAGAAATTTAAAAAACGGGCTTTAGAAGGGTCATGATAGTCTTCCAGAATGTGTAAAGCTCGATTACCGTATCACTTCAGGAAGTGTCTTGGCTGATGAATATCAAGAAAGATGTCAATCATGAAAGATGTGTTACGGATCCCGGATTTAGGTGAATTACTATTCATGTCATTGCTTATTAATGTTTATTCTATTAAAGGTTGTTGTGGTTAAATGGTTAGAGAGGCTCCGGATAACAGGAGACCGGAAACGGGATGGTGAACCGGAAGAAGAAAACAAGACACGAGGTCCTGGAGAAGCGGCTATCTTCTTCTTCCTCACCCAGCTCCGAGGCGAGCGGTGTCGATATTGAGCAGTGTGGGGAACGCTGCGTTTGAAAGCCCGTCTGGCAAGAGGAGTTACCTGCGCGGGGTAATTACCGGTTACGCGTCAAGTTGCCGTGGGTTCGTGCACGGAACCAAGCGTCCGGCACAGTTCGCCTCAACGTCTACAAGGACGCGTACGGGTCGCACCTTGGGCCTCGCGCGCTTTGCGAGCCGCGCTTTGCTTTGCCCACTTTGCTTTGCAAGGAGGTGTGCGCTGCAGCAGCTGTTCCCGGTACGCGACGTGCACGTTTGGGAGCACGTCAGCCAGGGGTTCGTTCAACCGCCCGTGTGCGGAGAAGTCGACCTTCACCTTGGTCTGGAGGGGCCCAGAGACATTGTGAGGGACAGTGACCATTGAGGGGTCGTGAGTGGGGAAAGGGGGGGAAATATATGAGATGGCCATCTGAGTAATATTGTTGATTGATTGTTGAGTGTGGTTGATTGATTGGGAATATATTATCCATTAATCCGGATCCTTGGTGTGGGGGTTTCTTATTGACTTGAATTGTTGTGTCTTTCATCTTGATTGCGTTACGAAAGCGTATAAATCATATATCTTTCTGGCGGGGTCCCTCCCACGGTCCGGGGGTCACCAAGACCAGGTAGTTACCGGGAGGACCATGTAACAGAATTGGGGGCTCGTCCGGGATATAAAATTGTATAACATAATAAAATAATAATTTTTAGTAATTAAAATTTATTAATTAATTATTAATTGGTAAATTTTTTAGAAATTGTGGTAAAGTCTTGGGTGAAGGTTAACAGGTGTTAACGATAGTCACCATGGCGTTTGTTGCACAGAACTTTGTGGTAACACCTAGTGAGGCACAGTTCCGAGCGTTACTAAAAGCGGACCTCTTGAAATTGGCCAAACATTTTAACTTGGAGGTCCGAACTAATTTGAGGAAGGCAGAGTTGCAGACCACGGTGATACAATCTATGGTGGGATTAGGAACATGGGACGAGTTAGCCTGGCAGTGGCTACCCAAAGAACCAGAAGACGTTGAGATCCGGAAACTGGAGTTGCAATTACGGAGCCAGGAACGGATCAAAGAAGAAGAAACGAAAGCAGAAAAGGAAAGAGCAGAAGAGGAAAGGAAAGCAGAAGAGAGGAGAGAAGAGAAACAAGCAGAGGAAAGGAGAGTGGAACGAGAACTCCAGGAAAGGTTAGAAAGGATGAAAACAGAGGAAAGGAAAGCAGAAAAGGAAAGAGCAGAAGAAGAAAGGAAAGCAGAAAAGGAAAGAGCAGAAGAGGAAAGGAAAGCAGAAGAGAGGAGAGAAGAGAAACAAGCAGAGGAAAGGAGAGTGGAACGAGAACTCCAGGAAAGGTTAGCAGAAGAAGAAAGGAAAGCAGAAAAGGAAAGAGCAGAAGAAGAAAGGAAAGCAGAAGAGAGGAGAGAAGAGAAACAAGCAGAGGAAAGGAGAGTGGAACGAGAACTCCAGGAAAGGTTAGAAGGGAGAAAAGCAGAGGATAGGAGAGCTGCCAGGGAACTCGAAGCAGAGGAGAGAAAAGCCGAAAGGGAGTTGAAGGAACGTGATCTGGCGCTTCAGCAAGAAATTAAATTCAAGGAGCTGGATTTAATGAGAGAACGGGGAGAGGTACCATCCTTGCTGACGGGGTCGACATCTAGCCAGAACACCTGGGATGTGGGCAGACATGTGAGGCTGGTTCCACCCTTCAGTGAAAAGGAAGTCGCTAAATTTTTTCCACACTTTGAGAAAGTGGCTCGACAGTTAAACTGGCCGGAGGAGGCCTGGACCATACTAGTGCAAAGTGTGCTGGTGGGTAAAGCTCAAGAGATTTATTCGGCGCTACCAATGGACCAATGTGCAGATTATGAGGTATTGAAGAAGCACATCCTCAAAGCCTATGAGTTGGTTCCTGAAGCTTACCGGTAAAAATTCAGGAATGCCAGGAAGAGGGAGAGTGAGACCCATGTGGAGTTTGCCAGAGTGAAAGAAAACATGTTTGATCGGTGGTGTGAGTCAAAAGGAGTCGGGAACGACTTTGAAGCATTGCGTGACTTGATCCTGGTGGAGGAATTTCAACAGTGTGTCCACGAGGACATCAAAGTGTACCTGCAGGAAAAGAAAGTACCGAAGTTGTGGGACGCAGCCACCATGGCAGATGATTATGCCTTAACACACCGGATAGGGGTCCACGAACCTAACTCCTCGCCTAGATTTCCGCAGGGGAGTTGTGGAACAGCAGGTGCGGAGAACGACAATACATGGCGGCGGCCTCGAGATGATTATGGGGACAACGCTGATACCCAAACTGTTCTAAATCAGAGGGCGACGGGCCCAAGACAAACTTATTTTCCGGGGGGCCCGAGGCAGACCACGAGTTTTTCCTCCAGGCCTACTTGCGCTTTTTGCAAGAAACCTGGACACTTGATGTCCAGTTGTTACCTCATGAAAAGGGAAAACCCAGAGCGGAGTCCGACTATTACAACTCCGAATGCGATGGCAAGCGTAAGAAATCGCCCACAGAAGAGTTACCAACCATTTATTTATGAGGGGTTGGTCTCACTCGAGGGAGACTTGACTAACCCAAGACCTGTTAGGGTATTGAGGGACACAGGAGCCCATCAATCCTTAATGCTTGAAGGCATTTTGCCATTGTCAAAGAGTACCGCAACTGGTGATAGTGTTCGGTTACAAGGGATCGGTGGCTGTTAGTGCCCCACTTCATGTCATCCATTTGGAATCCGATTTGGTGTCAGGACCGGTCACCGTCGGTTTACAAGCCACGCTTCCTGTAGAGGGAGTATCTGTGATTATAGGGAATGATTTGGCCGGGGGGCAAATTTATGGTAACCCGAGGGTGGGTAAAGAGCACCACAGGGGAAATCACCCCACCCCAGCTTGGGATGGCGACAAAAGTGCCAAGTTATTTGTAGGGGGACTGAACTTCAACACTGAGGAAGAAGTTCTGACCTCTGTCTTCAACAGATATGGGCCGCTGGTGGAAGTGCGGGTGGTAAAAGACACGGAAACGCAACGGTCAAGAGGGTTCGGCTTTGTCACGTTTGCCAGCACAAAAGATGCCAGGGAGGCAGAGAAGAATTGGAATGGTAAGGATTTGGAGGGTCGGACCATAACAGTAGGGAAGGCATTTCGTAGGCATCGAGAGGTCTACAGAAGAGGACCACTTGGCGGTAGTTTTGGTATTGGCAGCAGCCGATATTACTATGGAGGCTCCCAGAGTTACGGCATCTCCCGAAAGAATGATTGGCAGAGGACTGGCCGAGAAGGAGACCGCCAGTCAGGTGACTGCTGGGACAAGGGGTCCCACCGTAACTGTTAGGAGTCCGGAGAAGTTGAAGCCCTCTATATACGGCGGAGCCGCCGAGCCTGGGCTCCTACACGGGCTAACCGTGAACACCACGTTCTTAAAAGGCGTCCCGGTAGGGAATGTTCCTGCACGGACTAACCGTGAACTCCACGTTCTTCAAGGCGTCCATGTAATGAACTTTCCTCCCCGGACTAACCGTGAACCCCACATTCCTTAAGGCGTCCATGTAGTGAGTACTCAGCTGGGCCTCCATCCAAGAGCAACTAGAAGTTGTTGACGCTTGGTCTAGAGGGAATTACCTTGGAATCTCTGGGGGGTTTTGGTGAAAGTTTGTTGCTTTATTTTTGAGATGCGATAATTGTGCCCGGGGGGAACTGATGATTTGGGGTATCGGGTTTGTTTATCAAAGTTGGCCGGCCCAGAAAGTTTTCGCGGGGTTCAAACTTTCTTTCTTGAAGGGGGGTAGTGTTACGGATCCCGGATTTAGGTGAATTACTATTCATGTCATTGCTTATTAATGTTTATTCTATTGAAGGTTGTTGTGGTTAAATGGTTAGAGAGGCTCCGGATAACAGGAGACCGGAAACGGGATGGTGAACCGGAAGAAGAAAACAAGACACGAGGTCCTGGAGAAGCGGCTATCTTCTTCTTCCTCACCCAGCTCCGAGGCGAGCGGTGTCGATATTGAGCAGCGTGGGGAACGCTGCGTTTGAAAGCCCGTCTGGCGAGAGGAGTTACCTGCGCGGGGTAATTACCGGTTACGCGTCAAGTTGCCATGGGTTCGTGCACGGAACCAAGCGGCCGGCACAGTTCGCCTCAACGTCTACAAGGACGCGTACGGGTCGCACCTTGGGCCTCGCGCGCTTTGCGAGCCACGCTTTGCTTTGCCCACTTTGCTTTGCAAGGAGGTGTGCGCTGCAGCAGCTGTTCCCGGTACGCGACGAGCACGTTTGGGAGCACGTCAGCCAGGGGTTCGTTCAACCGCCCGTGTGCGGAGAAGTCGACCTTCACCTTGGTCTGGAGGGGCCCAGAGACATTGTGAGGGACAGTGACCATTGAGGGGTCGTGAGTGGGGAAAGGGGGGGAAATATATGAGATGGCCATCTGAGTAATATTGTTGATTGATTGTTGAGTGTGGTTGATTGATTGGGAATATATTATCCATTAATCCGGATCCTTGGTGTGGGGGTTTCTTATTGACTTGAATTGTTGTGTCTTTCATCTTGATTGCGTTACGAAAGCGTATAAATCATATATCTTTCTGGCGGGGTCCCTCCCACGGCCCGGGGGTCACCAAGACCAGGTAGTTACCGGGAGGACCCCTTAACAGATGTGAGAGACTGTTTTCATGCAAAGTAAAATACCTGGGGAAAATGTCTTCCAGCAACAAAAACTCTTCATTATAACTATAAAATCTAAGATCAAAACCAAAATGGGGAGCATTAAAACAGTGTTCTTCAAACCGTTTAGCTACCAATGCTGCAGTGGCAGCATTTTGAGTTTGAGGAGAAATGAGTAATGCCGACATAACAAAAATACAATCATTTTGGATCAAAATTCCCATTACTATGTGTTTTAGTCCTGTATGCTCATGATCTTTACACCAGAAAAGGGCAACTAAAGCAACAAAAACAAGCAAAGATTTTACTTTCTTGAGTGTTTATACATGTACTGTCTGCATTAAACTTGGGATTTTATGACAATTTCAAGCAATGAAACAATGATGGTGAAGATTTTGAGGCCAAAAACGTGAAAGTCAAAAAACAAGTCCGAATGGGAAATCTGAGCTTGTCTTTCAATCACCAAATGAGAGAAATTGGATTCAAATTGATTCAAACTGCAATCCTCAGCTGAGCTTCCTGTTTCATATCAGCAATTCTGTTCTTTAGTTGTTTTTTTTTTGTTGTTGTTTTTTTTTAGCAGATTCGATGCAGAATCATCTCACACAGGTAAGTTTAAGCAAACTGGTGCAATAACTGTGCACTTTGGGATAATCAAGATGTGAAAATGATTTTCTGCCACAATTAGTTTGGCACATTACTCCTATCTCAGCAAGAAAAGCAAGGTCCAAAACTTCCGCTAAATCCAGCATATTTGATGGATCAAACTGGAATGGATCCCAGGAACTCTAAATCCACTTAATTTTCAAAAGCAGTGAATGTGGTAGCAAATTTCTATTTTACATCACAAAGAAAGCCGACATAATGCTCATTCATGAACTCCATCTTTATTCATATCTTGAGCAGAAAGCATTTTGAAGTGAGGAAGTCAGCATCGCTCAAATGCTGGCAGAACAAGTCAACCTTTTAAATGAATTCAAGCCTTCGTAGCTGTCTCCAAGAAGCTTTTGTTCTTGCCGTGCAGGTTCAGGTTAGATCATCCAAGTGCCAAGTCTGATCACTCGGGAAGAAGAGGTCAGACAGCAATATTTGATTTTCTTATTTCTCCAGCAGATTATCCTCGCAGCCATCTGACGTTGATGAAATAAGGAATATCAGAATTGTTTGCTTCAATTTATTTCAGCAGAGCATGAAACTGCTGACAATGCAAAGGTCTAGAATGAATCCGATTGACAGCTTTGTTTGTCCAAAACAAGTGTGTATCCACTCTTAGGAGAGCCAGAAAACAACACCTGGCTCACCTCAAGGCTGAACTTTCTAACCTGTCCCCTTAATCAAAGACCTGGTGTTACCTTATCAAGTCCATCTCTGGAGTATGATACCCCTCTATCTTTTTCGTCATTTAAAATGGCACCACAGCTGACTGCTACTTTCTTTTAAAACAACATTCACGAAGAGGTTCAGTCATTCAAACCATTTGGGTCTCACTCTCAGCCATGATCTTACTTGGGAAAACTACATTTCAAAGTTGGCCTCCAAAGCCAGTCGTCGACTGGGCATCCTACGTCATGCAAAGTCCTTCCTTGGCACACATGAATTCCTATCCACCTCAAGGCTTTCATAAATATATATATATATATATGAGGGATTTCATTCGAATCTCAGGCAAATGGGGGGCAATATGACCCATTTGGCTCCCCAGCGACTGTCTGGTTTTGAAAAGCTGTTGACAAAATCTTTGTTTGACCTTGCGTCAACATTCTTTCCTTATGAGCAGCTCCCCACCTGCCCTTGCCTTTCTCTGAAGCCCAGCTTGGTAAACTGGGGAAATGTTTTGAGTTCCTTGTCCTTTGAAGAAAAATATATGAAGCAGAATACAAATTGTGATTCCTTGAGATGTTGTTGGTTGTTGGCTGTGTGAGGAGCAAAAGGTTCTACTCGCTTCTGCGCCCATATCTCCCATGCATCCTCAATAAACCCCTTGTACAGTGTCCGAGTTGAGGTGCTTATTCCAGAACTGGAAGGGGTTAGGGAATCCACGACTATATATATATATATATATATATATATATATATGGTGCCATAGCTATATATATGTATTGTAGTTCTGTGAACCAGCCCGCAAAGGCAATTGCACCCAACATACAGGTCCCTCAGTGTAGTTATTTCCATAATATAAGTTTAGCGTAGGCCCTTCCACTGGTGTAAAAAAAAAAAAACAACCTTTACAGGCCATTTGTCCCCGCAAGTGGGGGTTGGCCTTTTTCGGGGACCGTGGTTGTTGTTGTTTTTTGGTCCCCTTTTTGAAGCAATGTTTTACGGCCGGATGCCCTTCCTGCCGCCAACCCTGTTTGTCGCCTTTTTTTTTTTTTTTTACGACACACAGGGAATTACCAGTGAACTGGTACTCAATTAGCCGACCTCGGAAGGATGACAGGCTGAGTCAACCCCCCTGGCGTTAATTCAGCGATCGACCGGGATTCGAACCCAGGATCCGAGGATCCTAAGCTGGCACCCTAGCCGCTAGCCCAACACCAGGACCTCAGGACCCAACACCAGGCCCTTCCACTGGTGTAATGGGTTATAATGTGATACAGTGCATTGGTGAGGGTTAGAGAGTTTTTTCCCCTTTCCCCCCCCCCCCCCCCCCCCCATTTCCTAGGGGTTAATTGTAAATCCAATATGAACTTCATGGTGTGCGCTGTGAAATGTGGGTGTTAATTTGCATAATTGCACCAAAAGCTGGTTTGAATCCTGCGCCAGAACCCAATGGCCACCCTGCTTTATCCCCCATAATCTTCTTTTACACGACCCCATAAGCACACACCACTCACCAATATACATTTTCATTTACACTTGAGTTTTATTCCCACCTTAATGTCCATTGCATTAAGACATTATACATGCCGTTCATTGCTCCATGACCCCAAAAACCTCACAACCTACTAACCATGACATCGCCTCAACCACACACGAACTGTCTGTCCCCCTTCATCCTCCATAGTCACCTCATCTACACAAACCATGGATGTGTGCCACAGCTTGAAAGTGCGGGGAAGGTAGCCTAGAGAGCAGCGGCAATCACCTCCATTCTCCATACACAATGTACATCCAAACAAGCAGGTGCAAATTTGGCCATTAGTATCATGTGGATACATAATCTCTCTGTTTGCCCCCTCCCCCCCACCCCCACATAAGTGTTGAAGTGCTCCCAGAAATTGCCCCATGCCTGTGTGCTCCCAGAAATTGCCCCGTGCCTGTGAGCATCAGCAGATGCTGGCCCATGTTAATCGCGGAGCTCCGTCGCAAGGCACGGCTGAATGACCGAGTGGACAAAACTGGATGCAGATGTCTGGCGAGGGTGGGGCTAAGCGGAGATGCGCCAATCAGCAGGTGTAGTTACACCAAGAGCTCGTTTTGATCCACTTTTCTGCCCCACCAAGGGTTTATAAAGGCACCACGGGCGAGAGCTCAGCTCGTTCGCTTTGGCTTTGGTCCTACGTTGGTTCTTGGCTTTGGTCTTACATTGGCTCACGTTGGCGCATGTCCTGTGTGCTTCGCAAGCGGAGATTGAGATTTGAGTGGTGGTATCGATGTTGGCACAGTCGAGCTGGGAGCCAAAGCCTTGGGACGGACGGAGGGAGCGCACCGATTAGGGCCAAAGCCAGGCCACGCATGCACACTCTCTTTAGACTCTTACACAGTAGGCTATTTATCCTATGTATTCTTTTCTCAGCTATCTGTACAGTGTATAAAATTGTTCTACTGAACTCACTAGCACAACCAGGGCAGTCAACCAACTGTCCTTTTCCAGGCTTCAACAACTGGCGGCATTGCCCTGGCCCGACTCCTCCGGAGTGACAATTATTGGTAACGCACCTTCACAGTTTCTCTTGCACAACACACACTTACACGCATGACACGCATGACATACGGCAACTCTATGAGCCAACGCACCCGAGACACTGCAGTATTTATTTTCCTTTGACCCCTACCTTTAGTATTTGAATTGCAGGAGCACAACGGCTCCCGCCTGGTAAGACAAAGGGGCCGATAACCCTAGCACTTTCTGTTCTCATCTCCCTCTGTGGATTGTCTGAATGGGTACCCATGTTGTATATAGCCAGAAGGTAAGGCATCGGTTACTGACTGGCTATATACAACATAGGTATCCAATATTGGGTACCCAAATACAACATGGGTACCCAACCTGGGTATCCATGTTGTACATAGCCAGTGGGTAAGGCATAGGTTAAGTTCTACTCTTGTCCATTTTCTTTGCTGTGTAAATATCGCTGCACTCTCAATTGTTCACGTTTGCTTGTACATTTTGATTTGCATCCCCCCTTTTTGATCCATTTTGATTACCCTTGCTATACATTAAAGTCCTTGAGCTTCATCCCCCTTTGCATGATCCTGCTGGTATAATAAATCTCTCTTGTTGAACTTGATTTTCAATCTGTTCGTGGTTGTCATTTCCCGATCAATCCAGCACTGTTCGCACATTAGGTTAGATTGAGAGTTTATAATTCCCCAATTAATTGGTTCATTCTAGTCCAGCATGCACCAGCCGGCTGTTTGCCCACCCTAATTAAGATAAGATTGGTGCATAGTCGAGGGCGCGTCCACCGATTGTAAAGCCACGTGACATAGGTAAAAGGTGGTCAGATGGAGAATCCTGGGACTACGTGCTAGACCAATTGAAGCTCGAGGTTGCCTATCAACCTACCATGGTATGAAGTTATTCATGATCGGTGGCCTCAGGCATGTTAAGTCCAAGGGGAACGTAGGATTCCCCTCGTAGTAGACCCAAAACCTGTGGCTGTAATAATGTGTATACTGTATATGTGTGTGTGTATATGTATATATATGTATTCATACAGAGACAGTCAAAGCTCGTGGAAGATATAGAACATAGAAAGGATCATGACACACCATAACAAAAGAAACATCAGAATGAGAAGTGGGAAATGCCAACAGCAGGGCTAAGGGAGAAAGTATATGGAAACAGACAAATAACAGATACGGGTAACAATGAGGGGTAGGAGACAACGCAAGAGTTGGACAAAATTGGTACAGAAGCAAAATGTGGGGGATAAAGGGGAGGTAGTTTAGCAGTTGCAGAAAAGATCACGGTTTTTGATGGGGGATGATCTGGGATCATGGTAAACAGCTGTCTTGCAGACCTGGAGGGGAAAATGTTATTGAGGATGTGGAGGTTGATTCCACAAGCTGGAAAATGTTTGAGGCAGGGCCATCAGCCCAGAGGGCAGAGCAGTACTCCATCAAGCTGCGGATGAAAGCCTTGTAGGTAGATGGGAATTCATGTGTGCAAAGGAAGGACTTTACATGATGGATGATGCCCAGTCGGCGACTTGCTTTGGAGGCCAATTTTGAAATGTTGTTTGCCCAAGAAAGATTATGGCTGAGAGTGAGACCAAATAGTTTGAGTGATTGAACTTCTTTGTGAGGGCTGTTAAGAATATTCTTTGTTATTTACCACTAAATGATCTGGTAGCTTCTGTAAGATGCTGAAAATACCAAAGTAGTTTTGTGCACTGCTGATATTTCCTTTTTTTCTTTCTTTAATGTTTTTGTTGTCCCTTTTTTTAGGGAATTGCAGGAGAAACTACCTGATAGGCTCACCCTGGTTCTTCTTGGTGATGCCTACATGACTGTGCATGAGGTATGAAAAGTTTTATTTCCAGAATTACTTCAATGCAGCTTAGTTTTTAGGTCTGCAGCAATTATATAGATTCCATTGCATAATCGTTTTACAGGAAAAAGTGATTATGGTTGTTGTGCTACTGTAAAAACTCTACTTTATCTGATTCCTCAAATAAGTTCAGATCGAAATTGTGAAGGGGTAGGGGAAGGACAAATACGATGCTCACATTTTGATGCTCACATACGATGCTCACAAATACGATGCTCTTCCTATTTCAGGGCTATCAAGTCACATGCACTGAAACGTGTGACACATTAATGTATCCTATTTTCATTCAAAGTAAGCGGAAGGAGAAGAGCTGAAAAGGCGGAAGGCAAGAAGGGGTTTGGGGTTCTCTTTCCAAATACTGATATCAACATTGTGGACATTATAATGACATGAGAGAAGATCAAGTTTATTTAGTGTTCCGACGAGGGTTGCATTGTATCTGCATGATGGATTGGGCCTGTCTTTCCACGTCAAATGATGTTCTCTCGCTTAATCTCATTTAAATGAGTTTAGGCACACTCATTGGCCTTGTTGCGAAACTTAATGTTGCAAAATGTCTGGCCTGTAGACGAGGATAACTTCCGGAGATAATGCATGTTAAAGATTTGTCTATTGTCTTATTGTAGCATTTACCTCAAAACACATGTTTTGATCTGTCTTTGTCCATAATTGACTTAGAGAGATGATTTTGGTCAAGAATGAAAGGTGAGAAGTAGACCTGCCTAATATATTTTCATTGCAGTTGAACTGAATGCCACTTTCCCTGACCTTTGACCTGAAATCGCAAAAATATATTATTTTTGGTTTGACAAAATATCCTCAGTTAGAAAGGCCATGTTATGCACGTTTTGTTTTTGTATGTACAAAGTGACACAGAACTTTTTGAGTCAGATCGGATGAAGTTTTGTACTTGTCGAATTATGACGTCATAATGGAGGCACCTATGACATCATCATTAACATATTTTATTCCCCATGGAGAGTTATTTACAATGAGCCATGTCTCAATTTTTTCTATTCAGGGCTTTCGGAGATATAGAGGTGCAAAGGTTTTCGTTTTTTCCAAGATGGCGGCCGAACCACGTGACCTATGATGCCATAATTATCATAAAAAAATTCTACAGGTGGAGTTGCACCTATGGTGTAAATTTCCTGTCAATCGGACCAACGGTTGCAGAGAAAATCATATTTATTCTGTGCGGACAAACAAACAGACAAACAAACAGACAGACCAACCAATGAAAAATCACTCATAGAGCGACACTTGGCAAAACAGAACAAAGTAGAATGGCACTCAATAGAGAATCCTTTTGACCTCACAAATAATTGGTGGTTGAATTCAGTTAGCTGATATGAAAATCCAATTCAAATTTCAAGTCAATCAGATGAAAATTGAGGCTTTTAGAAATTCAAAAAGGTGGTTGACCTTTGGCCTATATTGACCTTTTCACCTCCGCTGATCTCAAAAATAGTTGGTGGTTGAATTCAGTTAGCTGATATGTAAATCCTTTTCAAATTTCAAGTCAATCGGATGAAAAGTGAGGATTTTAGAAATTTGGAAAAAGTGGTTGAACTTTGGCCTATGCTGATCTCAAAAATAGTTGGTGATTGAATTCAGTTAGCTGATATGTATATCCTATTCAAATTTCAAGTCAATCGGATGAAAATTGAGGATTTTAGAAATCTGAAAAAGGTGGTTGACCTTTGGCCTATGTTGACCTTTTGGCCTATGCTGATCTCAAAAATAGTTGGTGGTTGAATTCAGTTAGCTGATATGTATATCCTATTCAAATTTCAAGTCAATCGGATGAAAATTGAGGATTTTAGAAATTTGAAAAAAGTGGTTGACCTTTGGCCTATGTTGGCCTTTTGACCTTTTGACCCCTAAAATATATAGGATTTTGTCGGGCCACGAACTCTACCGTTTGATGAAGTTTTGTGAAGATCGGTTTAAAATTGTGACCTGTAGCCAAGTATAAGTGAGCGGACAGGCAAACAAACAAACACACAAACACACACAAACCGGAGTGATCAACATACTTGCAAAAAAAATACAAATATTTTGCCAACTAACAAACGGACTCAAATGCAATATCCTCTCCTCTGGCGAGGGTAACTAGAAAGAGCAATCTGAGATTGCAGATCCTTGCCAGAACTTGCTTTGTGTGGTGTGTTTTGTGTGGCAAATAAATGGAAGGATGTACTAAAAGAAAGGTCGTTGATTGCAGATGAAAGGTTTAAATGGGTCTAAAGGGTGTAATTTAAGATCGAAAAGGGGTCGGACTTGTCTGAAGGGGTTTAAAGGGTCTTGAAACGTCTAAAAAGGGTTCAAAGGTCAAAGAGGTATAAAGGGTATTAAAATGGTAGAAAGGAGACTAAGGGTCTTTGGGCTTCTATAGGATCTAAGATGATATAAAGTGTCTTAGGGGTCTAAGGGTTATAAAGGGTGTAATGGGGTCTATTGGGTCTTGGGGTAAAATGGTGTATATGGGTGGGGTATTATGGTTCATAAGGGTATTTGGGGTCTAACGGGGTCTGCAGGGTATTGTCGGGTATTAGGGGTCTTTGAACGTCTTTGGGTTTTAAATGGCCTTAGGGGTATTCAAAGGTGTTATGGCTATTAATAGGTGTTAGGGTTCGAAATAGTCTTAATGGTCTTAGGAGTCTTAAAGAGTCTTAAGGGTATTAAATGGTGTTAGGGTTTACATGGTCTTAGGGGACTTAACGATCTTAGGGGTCTTACAGGGCCTTATGGGTCATAGGGGTCTCAAAGGGTCAAAAGGTATATAGAGGTCTAATGTAATTAATACACTTACTGTATTCATGTTCTGTGTGGACAGACAAACAAACCTACCCAACGGCAAAAAGAAGTAAATGTACTCTGTACTCCTCTGGTGATGGTACCAAGGTGCTGATACTCTAGGTTCCCCGAGACCTAGAGATACTCTAGGTACCCATTTTAGGTGGTATGAGGAATAGATCTGTTTAATATGAAAGATAAATCTTGAAGGTTTTTTAGCTGCGACGAGCAGCTCTATGAGAGGACCGCGTTGTTGTTCTTGCTGTTGGTGTGCCTTTTTGAATAGCGCATGCGCATACACTCGGACATGCGTTGGTATGAGGTAAGAACATCGCGGACTAAAATCGCGATTTGTTTGAAGAAACCAGAATAAATTTAGCAACAAAGACAACATGAATGTTTTCATATCAATCTCGTTTCACAGAACTTGACACAAATTAGGTGTAATTATTGAATAGCGCATGCGCATGCACTCGGACTTCCCCTACCGACCAAGCCCGTTTCAAATTATCCCTCTGCCACCCAGAATTAACATGAATAAATAACATTAATGAATCAACATTAACATCAACAAAAATAACATTCACATCCATACATTATATGTAATCAGATGAAGCATGTTGCGTCGCAAAACAAAGGACAAGACCAGAACTGAAAGACAAAAAGACGCTAGTGCATGCGTATAATTTAATGACTGGTCGAATTTGGTAGCGCATATTGCAACGGATATTCTCATGATTCTACACGTCGCAGCTGGTGACCACACTGTGGTCATTTTTCTCTTGTTTTTTTTAAATATCGTGTACACAAGCCAAGTCACCAAGATGGTTGCCATGGCAACATAATTCAGCCAATCAGAGCCGTGATCTAATCAGGATGAGATAATGTCATGAGGAATAGATATCTGCAATATGAAAGCTAAATGTTCAACGTTTTTAAAAATACTGTATTGCATACACAAAAGTACATGGACAGACGATCGGTTGGTTGGACGGACCTCATTTTTATGTCCCCCGTCTCCGAACTTGTCAAAAGGGTGGTGGACAAAAATGGCATGCAGTCAAATTTCAAACAATTTTTTAACCAAAAAATTAATTGAAAGTGTCATTTCACATTGTTATAAACTTCACAATTAAACCCTTCACTTGAGTGTGTTTGCTTGTATGTTCCCAGCCTGAAAAAGCAGCTGAAGTGTATGAGCAGGTTATCATCAACGATGAAGACGATGCGGAATTGGCCAGTAAGATCGGCCGTGCCTTGGTTCAAACACACAACTATGAAAAGGTAAGGTTTATGTTGCTTTTTTGATCGTTCATCGTTTTCTTTTTGCTTTATTTTCCGCGTACAGCTTCGCTTCCTACACGGATAGCTTCAGATGATCATTGTGTGCATGGAGCCCACACTGATGGGACATTTGATGGCATTGCTGTTCCTAATAAAGAGGAGACATCAAAGGGTAACTAATCCCTATGACAATGAGTATGACTTGCATTGCCAGTCAAGGCCTCCTGGTAATCTATATAATAATAGCGTAAGGACTCGACTTTGTTATCCCTTTTACGCCGCACCCAGTGACCCGATGCCCACGGCACTAATGGATTTACGATCTACGAACCGCGCACTTTGTTTATCAGGTACAGCCACACTCGAAAAATCTGAATTAGCCGACGTTGGGGCCCAAAAGCATCCGATTAACTGCCGATACGACGCCATCTTACGACGCCATCATATTGGCGTCTGCTGGGCGAAGGCGAAGCAAGCCGTCCGCTGATTGGACAGGCGAAGGCGAAAGCAAGCCGTCCACTGAGTGGACAATCCAGAGCATACATTTGTGCCGGTGTCGGCGATCGTTGTTCATATACGCACTCTTCATTCTCATCTTTCTTCCTAACTCTTACTCGGACAAGCAAATCCCCTATGCCATCCATAATGGTACACTCTATCCATACACCACATCCTCCCTTCCGTGGATGTTCCACGGGTTTCGGCTAGTAGCTAATATTATGTAGAACACCTTGAATCAATCAAAATATTATGCAGAAGATGATGCAGGCTTCAGTCCACTAAGGCGCACATTGATAAATTCGTGAATCATCAGTGATTTTAAGAAAACCTTAGACTTTTTGACAAAAGTGTCTGTGCACTGTAATTAAAATTTCTACATCTAGCCTTAGCTTTTCTTCTTATCTTTGTGCACTATGCTCGATACAGAGCATTGGTTCAGCGGAAGAAGTTTATTTGGCTAGCATTACAACCTTTGACAGATTGCCACTCTGACGTAGGATACTCGGCTGGGTATTCCGTAATTTGGAATTTGTTCAGGATGCCGCTGATAACTCACCAACTCTTCACCGAGGAGACCATGAGATCCTTAACATACACAAACTAATGCTGGCAGATGGGACCCCTAGTTTAACGTCAATCTTGGGGATGGCACACACATTGATGAATCACCCTGCATGAAACACCGGGACGACAGTTTATAACTTTACTTGGTAGAGATTCAAACCTAGGCTATACAGCACAGAGGGAAGTGTGCATACTTGCCTCCATGCACAATTGTCTCAGACTATCCTGCCAGCCATAAGCTTATCAAAATTAACAAGATGGAGACTTGCTTTGCAAAACATGTCTCTTACAGGTGGGATATAAATCCAAAAAGGGTGTAACTGTGGGAAAAATGGACAAAACGCCCTGAAATTTGAACTTGGTTCTGTAACTTCTATACACATATTTGAGCCGTGTGTGTGTCGTTGGTTGGTATCTCCAAATGTAGGTTTTAGAAGGTGTAACGGAGCCCTCCCAGGTCTCGATGTGTGTGTGTGTGTGTGTGTGTGTGTGTGTGTGTGTGTGTGTGTGTGTGTGTGTGTTTATGTGTGCGTACCTGTGTGTGTGTGTGCATGCGTGTGTGTGTGTGTTTGTGTGTGTGTGCGTGTTTATGTGTGCGTGTGTGTGTGTGTGTGTGTGCATGTGTGTGCGTGTTTATGTCTGCATACCTGTGTGTGTGCATGCATGTGTGCGACCAAAATACGTGCGACATGTCTTGCACAAGATGCTTGTACACAACATACCACTGTACAACATGTAATGCATAACATGTGTGTATACAATACAACATGTGCACAATATATATATATATATATATATATATATATATATATATATATATATATATCTGCATATAATGCATAAAAATAATGTGTGCATACAATACACAACATATGATGTCATGCAAAACAAAACATGCCAAATCAAAACCAAAAGCAAAACCAAAGCCAAATTTGTATAAACCATAATCGGTACAAATATAGCTTTATGACTTCTTATGAGAAGAGTTGAAAATTAAACCCATTTATTTAAACCAAAGGAATCAGTATACATATAGCTTTATGACTTATTATGAGAAGAGTTGAAAATTAAACCCATTTATTTAAACCAAAGGAATCAGTATACATATAGCTTTATGACTTATTATGAGAATAGTTGAAAATTAAACCCATTTATTTAAACCAAAGGAATCAGTTATTTTGTTGCAAAACCACACATTGAGTGCTGCTAAAAAGTTTAGGGAAGCACATATTTCTTCATTTTCCTTCCAGTAGTCTTCTTTGGTTGAAAGTTGTCTACAATTCACTCTCAAGGCAAAAGAGAAAAGAAAATGATAACGGTAGAGCTGACATGTTGGTACATGTGCAACCATAATGGATCCCATTACCAAGACACCAACAACTTGTGTAAAAATTGTCATAACAACAGGTACTCGCAGTTAGCACCTGTCTGTAGTTACTAGGATGCAGACCTTATGGCTGTGAATATTTTCAGGAAGTGCCAATGCCAAGAAAGCCCTTAAAAGTTGACAGTTGTAAAAGGGTCACTCATAGGTTCCATATTCCACATTGGTGGTGGTGGTGGTGGAGTCCCATACACCCAGTGGCAATCATGGATGTGTCTATGGCTAGAATTAATCCTCGACAAGTTACCACTCCATCACGGGATTGTGGAAATTTTCTGCTGAGCAGTCGTAGGACTTAAAGTGACAGCACTTCCCCCAAGCTCAGTGGCTGTGGTTGTCTCATTTAACAGTCTTGTGTTGTGTCTCGTGTATTTGACTGTATGTCCATGTGTGTATGTGTGTGGCAGCTCCACTACGAGCCTTAGATACTGCAAAAAAACAAACCTCACACTAGTGAGGGCAACGCCAAAAAGTTTTACCCACAACACCACCGAGCTAATCCACCACTGGTCCCCTCCCCATCTCACAATGACAAGCCATATATTTGGAAAATAACTTACAGTCATTAATTTCACCTAATTTACTTTTCAAGAAGTATTCATAGATGCAAGAATGAATGTATAAAACTGAAACCCATGTTAAATTGTTGGAAATACCAAACATACTGGTCAATCTAAAGTTGATAAGAGTATATGTTTACTACTGTGAGAAATGAGGTGTGGCTGATAGGTTACGTGTTAGCCCTTCGTCAGAGAATAAAGGTCAGTCACACGACACTTCTTGTTTGGACCTTTTTTCTCTGTTTAGGCCTTGAGCTACTATGCAGTTGCAGTGAAAAGCAAGAGACAAAGCAATCTGCAACTGGACCTGTCACAGTTGCTTTTGAAACTGAAACAATATGAGGAAGCAGCCAAGGTTTTGGAGGAAGCTCTAGATCACCCACCAGGTACTTATGTCCCTCCTGGGCTGCAGAGTGTTGAAATTTAATTGTTGCACTGTCTTAATTGTACAACAGTCTACTCCCGCTGAACCATACGTCATGTATTTTTATTCTGTGATGTATGAAACGAATCCTCAATAATTGTCTGTTGGTAACTCTTGTTTGTTGACTCATAAATCCGACTTGTTTTATTTTTTTACAACCGACCATTGTTGTCCCACTGCAGCAAAGCTGAATGTATCAGGTAATGCAATACAGACCTGATTGTATTTGTTCCAGGGAATGATCTGAACATGTTGATGTTGGATGTAAAATATCTCATGCTGTTAGCGGAAGTTTACTCCAAATCTTCGGACTCGATGAAGGCTGCACAACATTTGATAAAGGTAAGAATATGTTCAAATATTCCTGGATTGTGTGGTACTCAAGTGGTGTGGCGGTACTTAAAAAGTGTATGTCGCCGGCTGCAGGCACGAGTGGTACAGGCACAGGTACTGAAAAGAGTGCTGTTGGAGCAGCCTCACTTGGTAGTTGCACAGAAGCAGCTGTCAGCCCAGATCTGTTCTCAGCTGGCAGAACATGCCAAGGAGCAGCACGACCTTGAAAATGCCTTGAAGTTCTACAAAGAAGTGCAGGCATACTGCAGCAGTCACATGGTATTGATCTATATTGCATTGTAAAACAAACTTGCTTTATTCTATGGAACTGTCCCAGATGTACGAGTATCACTGCACCTAAGTTATCACGGAGAGCATCACTGTGTGTATGTAACAGAAAACTTGCATCACCTACCGTATGAGACTAGTAATGAGTGAAACATCCAGGTAGACATTTCAGCTGGGCGACCCGGACATCTTCAGGAGATCTGCCGACAATCCTGGGTAGCTGGAGAGTCAATACTGCAGTAATATTTATCTTGAATATTTCACCAATTTGATGGGTATGTGGTACGATGGAAAACAACCGAATCTGCATCATACAGCTGTAGAGAAAAAAGTTAGCTTCTTTAATCTTGACTTATATTTTCATGAACTGGAGGTTTTTCTTTTTACAGGTGCTACTGCAGTTGGCAGAAGTTTACCTGGAGCAGGGTGATCTGGATAACTGCCAACAAATGTGCATCACTGTGCTGAATGAGGACAAGAACAGTGATGCTGCCACCATGGCAAGTACTAGTACATTGTAAAAAAAGATATATATATTGAATATGCTTGATGCAATAATTATTGTGTACACTGCAATTACATATGGTACTCTATTTGCAGTGTGAGCCTGTGCTCCACTAGACAACCCAGAAATACTTTTTTGCCAGAACTATGTCAAGGTGTCACCAGCATCCTTGTCTACATATGCTACATTTTTAAGTAGATGGGTACAGTGGTGACCGAAAAGTGAGGACCCTAGGTTGGCACCAAAGGGGTTATCTGTTTTTTTTAATTTGGCAGACGAGCAAGTTGCCCGTCTCTAACGGGATTCCAAACGGTGTAGGGATGGAGGCGGGAAAAATGCAAATGGCATATTCCGGTCATCAAGCTGATAAGCTGGGAGCATCAATTTGCATTTATTGCCACATGTGATGCAATTTAAATGCTCTAATGGCAGCGAGGTTCTCCAGTTGAAACTGTTTGTTCCATATAGATGTAGCTTTTTGATGCATGGGGTCCGTAACAAAAATTGTATTGGTGTCAAAGCCAGTGACCAATTTAAAATTAATAGTGGAATGCCAGCATTATAAAAAATTTGGATTTTGAACTTGTAGAAGGTCAATTACAGTGCATTAAGAAAGTATTCAGACCCCTTCACTTTTTTCACATTTTGTTATGTTGCAGCCTTATGCAGTAATCGTTTAAATTGATTTTTTTCCCTCATCAATCTACACTCAATACCCCATAATGACAAAGAGAAAACAGGATTTTAGAAAGTTTTGCAAATTTATTAAAAATAAAAACTGGAATATCACATTTACATAAGTATTCAGACCCTTTGCTATGACACTTTAAATTTAGATCAGGTGCCTCCCATTTCTCTTGGTCATCTTTGAGATGTTTCTACACCTTGATTGGAGTCCACCTGCGGTAAATTCAATTGATTGGACATGATTTGGAAAGGCACACACCTGTCTATATAAGGTCTCACAGCTGACAATGCATATCAGAGAAAAAACCAAGCCATGAGGTTGAAGGAACTGCCTGCAGAGCTCAGAGACAGGATTGTGTCGAGGCACAGATCTGGGGAAGCCGACAAAAAAAATCTCTGCTACATTGAAGGTTCCCAGCACAGAGGCCTCCATAATTCTTAAATGGAAGAAGTTTGGAACAACCAGGACTCTTCCTAGAGCTGGCCGCCCGGCCAAACTGAGCAATCGGGGGAGAAGGGCCTTGGTAAGAGAGAGAGGTGACCAAGAACCCGATGGTCACTCTGGCTGAGCTCCAGAGATCATGTGTGGAGATGGGAGAAACTTCCAGAAGGACAACCATCACTGCAACACTCCACCGATCTGGGCTTTATGGCAGAGTGGCCAGACGGAAGCCGAACAGTTCAATCTTGGTTTCATCAGACCACATAATCTTGTTTCTCACAGTCTGAGAGTCCTTTAGGTGCTTTTTTGCAAACTCCAAGCGGGCTTTCATGTGTCTTTCACTGAGGAGAGGCTTCCGTCTCCATTGCATAACAAATGACAAAGTTGCATAACAAAGTATTGGAACAGATGACTGGCATGTGTTTCTTGTTGCTCAGGTGTTTCTTTTTTGCTCAGGTGTTTCTTGTTGCCTTGATTGTTCAATGTTCACACATAAAAGAGCTGTGAATGTCTAGTCTTGGTTTTAGCCTTGCATTTTGCCTTGGGAGTCTGCCATTGGAGTCAGAAGGCATAAATCAACATGAGGACCAGAAAATTGTCTATGAAAGAAAAGCAAGCAATTTGAATGATGAAAGAACAGAATAATTCAATTAGAAACAGAGCACAAAAATTTGGCATAACAAATACAACAATTTGGAGTATCGTGAAAAAGAAAGACACCACCAGTGTACTTGGCCGACCTGGCTGTTGTCGATTGCTAAGGAAAACAACTGCAGTTGGTGACAGAAAAATCATCAGAGCTGTGAAGAAAAACCCAAAAACAACTGTCAGTGACATCACCAACAACCTACAGAGTGCATGGGTGAAAGTATCACAATCTACCATTCGAAGAAGACTTTGACAACAGAATTTCAAAGGCCACCCCCGCAAGATGCAAACCTCTCATCATCACCGAAAATAGAAAGGCCAGATTAGAATTTGCCAAGAAGTACAGAGGTGAGTCAGAAGAGTTCTGGAACAAGGTTTTATGGACAAAATAGACCAAGAAAACCTTTTACCAAGGTCATGGAAAGGTGAAAGTTTGGAGAAAAGAAGGAACTGCGTATGATCCAAAGCATTTGTAAAGCATGGTGGAGGTTGTGTTATGGCTTGGGCTTGCGTGGCTGCCTCTGGAACTGGCTCACTCACGTTTATTGATGTTGTAACTAATGATGGCAGCAGCACAATTAAATTGGAAGTGTGCTAAACAATTTTGTCTGCCGATGTACAAGAAAATGGCTCCAAACTCATTGGGCAGCGCTTCACCAAGCAGCAAGACAATGACCCAAAACACACTGCCAATACAACCAAGGAGTTCATCAGGGGGAAAAAGTGGAAGGTTTTAGACTGGCCAAGTCAATCTCCTGATTTAAATCCAATGGAGCATGTGTTTCACTTGCTGAAGAGGAGGCTAAAGGCAGAAATCTGCCACACCAAACAACAACTGAAAATGGCTGCAGTAAAGACTTGGCAAAGCATCTCAAAGGAAGATACCAAGAGTTTGGTGATGTCAATGGGTCACAGGCTCGACGCAGTTATTGTATGCACGGTGAATAGTCTAGTAGGAAGACTAGGTCCCCCTGCACCCCCCGGAGATATACTTCTAATCAGTGTTTCTAGATTGGAAACAATGTGTAGAAAATGACTAGCTATGGCCCCAAGCTGAAACAATGTCCCACATACCATTTTTATGCAAATTACTGCTGCCATTATCAAAAAAAGACTAGGTCCCCCTGCACCCCCCCGGAGATATACTTCTAACCAGTGTTTCTAGATTGGAAAAAATGTGTAGAAAATGACTAGCTATGGCCCCAAGCTGAAACAATGTCCCACATACCATTTTTATGCAAATTACTGCTGCCATTATCAAAAAAAACGATTTTTGACATATCTCAGCCAATATTGCAGATAATTGAAAAATGAAGGTGTCTAGACCCATGTTTTGAAGGGCATAGATCATGATAGAACTATTCATAACATGATTACATGTGTCTATGGTATACTAGTATGCTAATTAGTGCTTTATTTACAAAATAATCACAGTTTTACGAAATAATAGACTCATATTAAGGTCCGTCTACACAGACGTTAACACAAAGTTTTATTTTTCTAAATACCCTGTGAAATTCACCGAATGCCCTGTGAAACCTGGGATTCTTCTCCAGCTTTTTCAAGGGCCCGACTTTTCCCTTCCCTTTGAAGGCACTGGTGCAGTCTTCTCCGCTGAACACATAGTACCCCAGGAGAGTGGCACAGTAGTCCTCTCCCAGGGATTCTGCCAGCTCAGAGACGTTGACAAGTTGGCGATGCTTCCCTGACCCTGTATCCAGGTACACCGTCAGCTTGATGTTGTGGGCATGGTGGAGCAGGATCAGGAGGATGTCTGTGTCCGGTGTTCTGACTACAGCGTTCTTGTATCCGATGGTAGCAGCATGATGGAGGTACAGAACCACCCTGGTATCAGTCTCTTCCTGGTTGCTGTAGATCGTGGGGAGTTCACGTACCTCGACCTGAAACACAAAAAGGCACCGCATTTCAATCACCAGTCACTGCCAGTTTCAGTATATCTCCGGGGGGTGCAGGGGGACCTAGTCTTTTTTTGATAATGGCAGCAGTAATTTGCATAAAAATGGTATGTGGGACATTTTTTCAGCTTGGGGCCATAGCTAGTCATTTTCTACACATTTTTTCCAATCTATAAACACTGATTAGAAGTATATCTCCGGGGGGTGCAGGGGGACCTAGTCTTTTTTTGATAATGGCAGCAGTAATTTGCATAAAAATGGTATGTGGGACATTTTATCAGCTTGGGGCCATAGCTAGTCATTTTCTACACATTTTTTCCAATCTAGAAACACTGATTAGAAGTATATCTCCGGGGGGTGCAGGGGGACCTAGTCTTTTTTTGATAATGGCAGCAGTAATTTGCATAAAAATGGTATGTGGGACATTATTTCAGCTTGGGGCCATAGCTAGTCATTTTCTACACATTTTTTCCAATCTAGAAACACTGATTAGAAGTATATCTCCGGGGGGTGCAGGGGGACCTAGTCTTCCTACTAGACTAGAAATACAACCAAATACTAACTGTTATAATATTTTAATTCACTTTACGTTAATCTGTTCCATTATTTATGCTTTCCTAAAATGGGGGGACTGAACATAAAAAGTGCTATTTTTTTACAATGGTAAAACATATATGCATAGAAACACCAAGAAATAAAAGCTGACCTTCTGTACTCTTGCCTCATATTGATATTTTAATGTAAAATCCAAATTTCTTGAGTATATAGTAGTAATAACAAATTTGTCTTCACTGTTCCAATACTTATGGAGGGCACTGTACCTTATTGGTGAGCTTGTTAATTACTGATGCAAACAATTACTGGTACAAACTAGAACGTCATTTGATAGAGTACATGCCTTCACCAGGCTCAACAGTTTACATTTTGTATCCCACTGATAGACCGGATCCGGCTCCAGATCTTCACCAAGTAAATCAAATCGATTCGACAAGGATCTCGTTTATCAAATAAGTTGGTGTGAAATTTATTATTAGGAATATCGATTTGTGATTGTAAAAAGTAAACTGAAGTGGAAGTTTGGTTTTCCTTTTTGAATTGAAGTTATTTTGGATATATATCATCATGAAGTTGATCAAATACAAATCCATCATTAATTTCCAACAAATCATCAATGAACCTGAAGATGTTTCCACATCTTCGCGCAGTTGTTAGTTTTTTCTTACACGTCATCTGGACCCAATCAGACTCATACATGTGCAGGAATAAATTTGCAAAGAAAGGGAACCGGATCTGAACCCATGAGTATCCCCACTGTCTGCTGGAGTATCTTGTTGCCAAATGTAAATAAAACGTTGTGTAGGAGAAATTGAATACTTTCCTAAATTTACTTTTTGAAAAACTGCATGAATATTCATTATCCTTTACAGACGAATGTATTTTTTTATAGACTTCAATGACACACACACACACACACACACACACACACACACACACACACACACACACACACACACACACACACACACGTACGCTTCTTCTTTCAGTAATATAAGATGCATCTCACCATGGAGCTAAATAATTGGGGCGTTCAATTTTCACCATGAGCACATGCATTTGCGCATGTATACCTTTAGTTATTGAATTCCACTTATTTAGTAAACATCCATTGTCAGGTTGAATGCACAACTTCATACAAATTGGATTATCATTTGAGCACCACTTGTGAGCGGTCCCAGGCCCAGCATTTTAAAAATTCCTAAAAAGTGGTAATGCACAGCAGAAACAAAACAAAAGAAAACTAAAAGACAAACATTGTTTGCCGTCTCATTTCTCCTAGATGCTGGCAGATTTGTGTTTCAAGAAGCAAGAGTATGAAGAAGCAATTGTTCATTTTCAAAATATTCTCGAAAAGAAGCCAGGTATGTTGTATCGTATACATTAAAGGTTAATTACGGAAAGAGAGGGGAGAAAAAGTAACATAATTTTATGAAAATGACACCTTGTTTTATACTGTAACATTTATCAAGATACAAATATTAGCCTTGATATTGAGTGAAATCATCCACAACATTAGTCACCCATAATGAACAGTCAGGTATGAAATTAATCAGTTGTCTGTATTCCACTGTATAACTAGAACGACACTCTTCGACGTCGCGACGTCGACCAAAATGCCTCCGCCCACATTATTACATCATTATAATACTTGTACTAAGATTGCTTTAAATTCATTCAGCTGTTCTCAAATTATCACATTTTTACCTGACATGACCTCTGACCTTTGATCTCAGAACCCCAAAATCTAATCAGTTAATCTTTACATCATTATACATATCTGTACCAAGTTTGAATTAGATCCCTTTAGACGTTCTCAAGTTATAGACCTATTACAGATCTTGACCTTTGACCTCTTGACCTCAAAATGTAATCAGTTAATCTTTACATCATCATACATGTGTGTACCAAGTTTGAATTAGATCACTCCAGCCGTCTCAAGTTATAGTCGTATTGCAGACTTTAACTTTGACCTTTGACCCCAAAGTCTAATGAATTAATGTTTACATCATTATACATACCTGTACAAAATTCAAATTAGATCACTTCAGCCTCAGATCATTCAAATTACATATATACACAGACTTGGCATTTAATATGGAATATTTTTTTTCCTTGACTTGGGTTTACTTTGTGAACTCAGTATATCAATCTGGTGAGTTTATTTTACCCTTCGGTGATGTCTTTGTTGAAAGAACCATGTCACTGATTGTCTTTCGCAGCAAGGAGTCAATAACAGGATTATAATCACAGGTGGCATGACAAAATGTAAGGACAGGTACATTTGACGATTGGCTTCACAATCGGGTATATAAGGGTTGTTGCGTTCTGTATTAGTGGAAAACAACTGCTGCACGTCTACAAAAGTTATTGCCGCTTCCTCTGGAGATGGTCCGTCAACTTGACAATGCTGGTTGTCATGGAGTGGTGGCTTTACGAAATTCTGGCATGAAACAGCGTGCTATTGCTCGGCAGTATGGCATCACTCAAGGTCAGGTGTCAAAGATCCTGAAACAAAATGCTCAGAGGGGTGTCCCTCCTCCAATACCGAGGCCAGGACGTCCCCGCAGAACCACAAGGAGAGATGATCGCCAGCTGCACCGGTTAGTCTGCAATGGCCGTACCAAGTCAGCTAATCGGCTTAGGGCTGAATGGCAGCAACTGACAAATGTGCCTGTATCCAGAAGGCTAGTCAACCAACGACTGGTTCAAGCAGGCTATCGTGCCAGGCATCCCCTGAGAAAGCCACGCCTGACCAGACAACACAGCCAGCGCCGATTGCAGTGGGCCAGAGAGCACCGTCAATGGCAGCCAGGACACTGGAAGCACGTGGCCTTCAGTGACGAGTCTAGATTTCTGGTCTATCGTCAAGATGGCCGCGTCCGCGTGTGCAGACAAGTGCATGAAGCCCACAAAGAAGATTGTATAGTGCCAAGAGTCCAAGCTTGAGGTGGTGGGGTGACCGTTTGGGCTGCTTTTCATGCAGGGGGCAAAACTGACCTGGTTGTTCTGAATGTAAACCTGAACCAGTTCAAGTACAGGGTCATTCTGGAAGAAACATTGCTTCCATTTGCTCGTCCAGCCTTTCGAGGAAACTTTGTCTTCCAAGATGACAATGCACGGCCTCATCGTGCTCGCATAATCCAACACTTTCTTGCTGACCGTGGTGTAGAGCATATGGAGTGGCCTGCCATGTCCCCGGATATGAATCCGATAGAGAACTTGTGGGCAGAATTAACACGTCAAATGGACAACCTGGACCAGCAGCCGACCTCTGTGCGTGAATTGCAGCAGACTATTGTCACTACATGGCAAGCGATTCCTGTCCAAACCTTGGCAAATCTCGTGAACAGCATGCGTCGACATGTACGTGCTCTCCTGAATGCTCGTGGGGGTTACACGAAGTACTGAACTGTAATTTTACTGTCTGTAATCCCAGTCATAATTTAGCTTTTGTTTTCGTTGAAATTTTTTTTGGCTAATGTGCAAAATAAAGAGATACTTCTGGAAAAAGTAGAGAAGTTTAACACTACTGTCCGTGAATTGAGTTCGATATCAGTTTACATTACTTTCAAGGATCAATTTATTTGCTTCGAAATGTCAAATGTTGTTTTTGTTTCTTTTAAAGGTCACATTAACAAAATCTAGAATAATTTCAACATAATTCCAATGAACTTTTGGTTCTAAGTCATCTTGAAAAGTAAGTTCACCCCCACAAAAAAAAATTCCATATTAAATGCCAAGTCTGTATGTATATATATATATATACATACAGACTTGGCATTTAATATGGAATATTTTTTTTGCTCTCCTGAATGGACTTGGCCTGATATGGACTTGGCATTTAATATGAAAAAAATTCCATATTAAATGCCAAGTCTGTATGTATATATATATATATATATATATATATATATATATACATACAGACTTGGCATTTAATATGGAATATTTTTTTTGTGGGGGTGAACTTACTTTTCAAGATGACTTAGAACCAAAAGTTCATTGGAATTATGTTGAAATTATTCTAGATTTTGTTAATGTGACCTTTAAAAGAAAAGAAAAAAAACATTTGACATTTTGAAGCAAATAAATTGATCCTTGAAAGTGAGGTAATAGTGTTGGAGCATTTGTTTTCCCGTGGGCATTTCGTGAACATTTTATTTTCTTGGCTGAAAATTGTAGTTTAGGATGTTAGAAAACAAATGAAATAGGGCGCCAATTTTTTTCAGCGAGTTTTAGTGTGTTTTTATGCAAATGAATTATGACGTCATTTCTCACAAAGTAAGCAAGTATCCGAATCGTATAGCGCCTGATAATTAACTACGTAAATAAGGGTACGCGTTGCACACGTATAAGTCTATGGGAGGAGTGCGGTTCAACTCACCACCATGATTTATCAGATGCTTCCTTAGAACACCATGAGCACAACATTGAGAAGCTAAGAGAGGTAATGAAGGTCAATAACCCTTTCCTGGTATCAGAAGAGGAGCTTGTAAACATCATCACCAAAGCAATCATGCCAGATTCGCGAGTCAAAGAAGCGTTGACGCGAGCAGATATCATCGGGCAAGAGTTATTTCTGAAGTTCGTTAGAGAGCGGCTTGTTGACAGAACGATCAATATTTGGAGCCCAATGAAGAAAGTAAACCTACAGACGTGGACAGTTGCTAGAAAGGCCAAGAAGAGTAGTGCAACTGCCAGTGTCTCAGCCATGAAGGATGACAGAGCACTTTTTGCACGTTTCCTGGTGGTGATATTGTCCCGACCTGAAATTGACCTGAGGCAGAGCATAGGTGAATTTGAGTTTGCCGTGTCTCCTCGCTCACTCTTCACACTAGACGGAAACCTGCGATCATGTAATGCCAAAAGCAAGCTTATGACAATTTTGGAAGGTCTACCTCCAAACCAACAACCTGACATCCAGGCCTACGAGCAGCACACATCTAATCGAGTTACAATCATCAATGCCATGGCTATAGTTCAATCTATGGGAAAGCCCACTTGGGTGAGAACAGCCCTTGATCTTGCTGAACATTTTTTGCATGTCCTGGAACATAAGAGCAATGACGTTGATGAGGTTCATATTGTGTTTGACCGCTATGACGTGGAAAATTCGCTCAAGGAAAGGACACGCAAGGCTCGTCAAGGAAACCGCAGAAGTATTGCCTACAACATATCCGACGACGCTGTTATTGAAAAGGTCACACTGCAGCAGCTTCTCAGCAATCAGGACAGCAAACAGAACCTGGCTCATTACTTGGCATCTCACATCCTCAAGCGTCATCAACAATCTGACATGATATATGTTACAACCCTGAAAGACGAATGCAGGTCCAGTAAGCTCACAGTGGATAACCTACACAGCACTCAAGAGGAGGCAGATACGCGGATGCTGCTCCATGCACTTGATGCAACCCAGAGAGGTGCCACGTCGATTTGCATCCAATGTCCAGACACGGACGTGTTAGTTCTAGCCTTATGGTGCTACCCAGACTTATGTGATGACACAACTATGATTGTTGGAACCGGTAGTAAGCGACGAGTCATCAATCTAGGACTAATATACAATGCTCTAGGAGAAGGGCAGGCTTCAGCACTTCTGGGATTCCATGCCCTTAGTGGGTACGATCAAACAGGAACATTCTGCGGGAGATCCAAAATATCATGGTGGAATGCACTGCAGAAGGCCGATGATAGTATTGTACAGGCACTGGGTAATCTCGGAAATGCGCAGAATCTCCAGGAAGATGACATCAGCCAACTCGAACGTTACATATGTCAACTCTATGTGCCTGGAACACCAATTTCTTCAGTGAAAGACATGCGCTGGTATCTCTTCAGCAACAGACAGTATACTGATGAAAAACTACCCCCAACAAAGGCCGCTCTAATAGAAACGATTAACAGAGCTAACTATGTTGCATTGGTGTGGAAACAATGTCGTAACCCACGTCCAAGTCTTCCTGACCCAACCTCTCATGGATGGTGCCTAGATGGTGATAGACTTCTCCCAGTTCCAACGAAACTTTTGCCAGCGCCTAAGGCAGTGTTGGAGCTTGTGAGATGCGGATGCAAAGGAAACTGCGTCACCTTATGTTGTTCTTGCAAGAAACATAATCTGAAATGTACAGATACCTGCATCGCTTGTGAAAAAAACTGTGAGAACAGAAACGAACTATTGAGGAATGCTGGCGATGAAGACGAGGGCAACGATGGAGATCTCCACATTTAACTTATAAACGCAGGTATGGGTACAAACTAGTAGATTGTTCAAATGTACATTCCTATCCCAAACGTAATTTGCATAAACAAAGTATTTGTTCTATCTTCGATAGAAGCAAGATGTACTCTTTAAACCCAAAAAATTATTGAAACGTTTAAATACTCAAAGAACAATTGACGCTAATGTATGAACTTGTCCAATGGGTTTTATTACATCAAATGCAATTTGCATACAAAGGGTTTAAATTAGGCAATTTGCTTTCAATTACTATTTTTTAGTGGCTAAACGTATTCGAAATAACAACTACCAAAAGCAAACATTAAAATGTTTAAAACTATGAAGTGGTCAAGAACAATAACAGTAGCATATGGTCCGATACAACAGGTATTATGACGTAATCTTTAATTTGCATAAAAATGGTCGAAAATATGCATTAAAAAACTTGGCGCCCTATTTTAAATTATTCAGCTAGGTCTAAATAACAAATCCCAACAAAGAAAACAAAATGTTCACAAAATGCCCACGGGCCCCAATATAGTGACATACGCTCCAACACTATAAACTGATATCGAACTCAATTCATGGACAGTACTGTGCTAAACTTCTGTGCGTTTTCCAGAAGTATCATCTTTATTTTGCACACTAGCCCAAATTTTTTTTTAACAAAAACAAAAGTTAAATTACGACTGGGATTACGGACAGTAAAATTACAGTTCAGTACTTCGTGTAACCCCCACGAGCATTCAGGAGAGCACGTACACGTTGAGGCATGCTGTTCACGAGATTTGCCAAGGTTTGGACAGGAATCGCTTGCCATGCAGTTACAATAGCCTGCTGCAATTCACGCACAGAGGCAGGCTGCTGGTCCAAGTTGTCGATGTGACGAGTTAATTCTGCCCACAAGTTCTCTATCGGATTAATATCCGTGGACATGGCAGGCCACTCCATATGCTCTACACCACGGTCAGCAAGAAAGTGTTGGATCATGCGAGCACGATGAGGCCGTGTATTGTCATCTTGGAAGACAAAGTTTCCTCGAAAGGCTGCACGAACAAATGGAAGCAATCTTTCTTCCAGAATGGCCCTGTGCTTGAACTGGTTCAGGTTTCCATTCAGAACAACCAGGTCAGTTTTGCCCCCTGCATGAAAAGCAGCCCAAATGGTCACCCCACCACCTCCAGCTTGGACTCTTGGCACTATACAATCTTCGTTGTAGGCTTCATGCACTTGTCTGCACACTCGGACGCGGCCATATTGACGATAGACCAGAAATCTAGACTTGTCACTGAAGATCACGTGATTCCAGTGCTGTCATTGACGGTGCTCTCTGGCCCACTGCAATCGGCGCTGGTGGTGTTGTCTGGTCAGACGTGGCTTTCTCAGGGGACGCCTGGCACGATAGCCTGCTTGAACCAGTCGTTGGTTGACTAGCCTTCTGGATACAGGCACATTTGTCAGTTGCTGCCACTCAGCCCGAAGCCGATTAGCTGACTTGGTACGGCCATTGCGGACTAACCGGTGCAGCTGGCGATCATCCCTCCTTGTGGTTCTGCGGGGACGTCCTGGCCTCGGTATTGGAGTAAGGACACCCCTCTGAGCATTTCGTTGCAGGATCTTTGACACCTGACCTTGAGTGATGCCATACTGCCGAGCAATAGCACGCTGTTTCATGCCAGAATTTTGTAAAGCCACCACTAAATGAGAAACAGCATTGTCGAGTTGACGGACCATCTCCAGGGGAAGCGGCAATAACTTTTGTAGACGTGCAGCAGTTGTTTTCCACTAATACAGAACGCAACAACCCTTATACGTATACCCGATTGTGAAGCCAATCGTCAAATGTACCTGTCCGTACATTTTGTCGCGCCACCTGTGATATAATCCTGTTATTGACTTCTTGCTGCGACAGACAATCAGTGACATGGTTCTTTTAACAAAGAAATCACCGAAGCGTAAAAGAAACAAACCAGATTGATATACTGAGTTCAGAAAGTAAACCCAAGTCAAGAAAAAAAATATATTCCATATTAAATGCCAAGTCTGTATATACAGTCACGTGAAAAAGTAAGTACACCCCATGTAAAGTTTTGACTTTTTCAACATATTTCAACATACAGCTATTTGATCTTCATTTCAACAATATTGATAGATAAAGGTGATATAATATAACAAATATCATGAAACATTTACATTATGTAGTCCATTGTATAATTTAAATAAACATAAATGCAAATTTCGCATGTGGAAAAAGTAAGTACACCCCTACATTTATCACTACTTCAAATACGTAAAATTAGAATCAGGTGCACCAGCTCAGGTACAAATGATTAGAACATCATTAGAGAGGATCTTGGAGGAACCTGTCTTATTTAAACCTCAGACATTTAGTTTGGTTTGCTCTTTGTTGTTGAAGTGTGCGGTGTCACCATGCCTAGATCAAAAGAGCTCTCCGAGGCCTTCAGAAAGAAGGTTATAGATGCCTACGAGTCTGGGAAGGGATTTAAAAAGATCTCCAAACAATTTGAAATCAATCATTCGACTGTCCGGAAGATCATCTGCAAGTGGAGAAGATTCCAAACAACTGCCAACTCGTTCAGGCCAAGTCGCCCCAGCAAGTTCAGCCCGAGAGCAGACCACAAGATGCTGAAAGAAGTCTCGAAGAACCCCAGAATGTCATCACGGGACCTACAAGTAGCTCTTGCCACTGTTGATGTCAAAGTGCACGAGTCTACCATTAGAAAGAGGCTGCACAAATTTGATCTACATGGGAGGTGTGCCAGGAGGAAACCTTTGCTCTCCAGAAAGAACATCAGGGCAAGACTAAAGTTTGCCAAAAAACACCTAGGTTAAGACCAGCACTTCTGGAACAATCTGCTCTGGACAGATGAGTCAAAGGTGGAGCTATTTGGCCACAGTACCAGAGACATGTTTGGCAAAAACCAAAGACAGCATTTGACCACAAGAACCTGATACCAACTGTAAAGCATGGTGGTGGAAATATTATGGTTTGGGGCAGCTTTGCTGCATCAGGGCCTGGGCAGCTCACCATCATATAATCCACTATGAATTCTTCATTGTACCAGAGGTTGCTTGAGGATAATGTGAGGCCATCTGTCGGAAAGTTGAAGCTCAACCGAAGGTGGACCTTGCAACATGACAATGACCCTAAACATACCAGTAAATCCACCAAGGAATGGCTGAAAAGAAAGAAATGGAGGGTTCTGGAATGGCCAAGTCAAAGCCCGGAACCAAATCCCATCGAGTTGTTGTGGGAGGATTTGAAACGAGCTGTGCATGCAAGAAACCCCTCAGACATCGCACAGGTGAAAGAATTCTGCATGGAGGAGTGGGCAAAAATTTCTTCCACTCAATGTCAGAGACTGGTAGACAGTTATAAGAAACGCCGACTTGAGGTTGTTTCTGCCAAAGGGGGCAATACCACCTATTAGAGCCAAGGGTGTACTTACTTTTTCCACATGCGAAATTTGCATTTATGTTTATATAAATTATACAATGGACGACAAAATGTAAATGTTTCATGATATTTGTTATATTATATCACCTTTATCTATCAATATTGTTGAAATGAAGATCAAATAGCTGCATGTTGAAATATGTTGAAAAAGTCAAAACTTTACATGGGGTGTACTTACTTTTTCACGTGACTGTATATGGACATGGAACATGGAATGGAATATATATATACATATGTATTGGGCCATAGAATGTAGGGACAATGACAAGGAGATCAGGAGAAGTTGTGGAAGTATAGATCAGAAGAAGAGTGGACATATGTTGTGTGCAGGAGACGAGATGGAAGGGAAGTGGTGTGAGAATGGTGAAGGGTAGGCAGGGACAGAAATACAAGTTTGTGTGGCAAGGGTGCCCAGAAGGCGTGAATGGTGTTGGTGTCCTGTTTTCTGAGGAGTTTGTAGACAGTGTGGTGAGTGCGACTAGAGTGAGTGAAAGGTTGATGATGGTGAAAATGATGATTGGAAAGCTCTTGGTGAAAATCATCTCAGGATATGCTCCGCAGGTGGGTCAGAACGATGAAGAGAAGGACAAGTTCTGGTGTGCGATTGAGAAGCTGAAAGAAAACGTGAAAGATAAGGAAGTTGTTGTGGTAGGAGGAGACCTAAATGGACATGTGGGAAGGAGTATGGACGGTTTTGAGGGAGTTCATGGGGGTTACAGACATGGTGTGAGAAATGGAGAAGGTGAAAGGATTTTGGAGTTTGCTGATGGAGCTGATTTGTTGATTTGTAATACTCAGTTCCAGAAAGAGGATAATAAGCTTGTTACATACACCTCAGGTGGGTCGACGACAACCGTTGACTACCTGCTGGTACGTAGGCGAGATAGGGGGCACCTCCGGGACACAAAGCTGATCCCGGGGGAGGAGGCTGTTTCACAGCACCACTTGGTTGTCTGCGACATAAGAGTGAAAGGTGCGAGGAGAGCTCGGCGGGTGAAGTACCAACCAAGAATGAAGGTGTGGAGGTTGAAAGAGGTGATAGTGCAGGAGGCATTAAAAGAGAGGCTGAGTATGGTAGAAGATGTTGTGGTTGAGCTTGAAAGTGGTTGGATGTCAATGAAAGATAGTCTGTTGGGAGCCGTTGGTGAGGTATGTGGATGGACAAAAGGACCACCGGGGCACTCGGAAACATGGTGGTGGGATGATGAAGTTGGAAAGAAGATTGACGAGAAGAGGAAGACGTTCCAGGACTGGCAGAAGGCGAAGGGTATGGGGGCAGAAAAGGCAGAGCATGAAAGTTATAAGGCAGCCAAGAAGGCTGCAAAGAAAGAGGTAGCAAAGGCGCAGGAGGCATGTAGGAAAATGTTCGGAGAACGTTTGGATTTGGAAGAGGGTCAGAGAGCGGTCTTCAGGATTGCAAAGCAGATAGCAAAAGAGAGGTGTGATGTGATGGGGGTGAATTGCTTGAAGGATGAAGTGGGACAAATCGTTGTAGACCCAGATGGAATTAAAGGAAGATGGAAGAGATATATGGAAATACTGTTGAATGCAGAGAATGAATGGGATGGCAACATAGAGAGTAACCCAGTTTTAGGACCGGCAGAGAAGATAACCGAGAAGGAAGTTGAGGAAGCGATAAAAGCAATGAAGAGTAGAAAAGCGGGAGGGCCGACGGGAGTTGTGGGAGATATGTTGAAGGCAGCGGTAAATTGGGGTGTGAAGAGAATGACAGAGATCTGCAATCTGGTGGTGAAAGAAGGCCGCATTCCAGTGGATTGGGAACTTAGTACCCCCGTCCCTCTATACAAGGCGAAAGGTGACCCCCTGGACTGTGGCTCGTATTGAGCGATAAAGTTATTGGAGCATGGAATGAAGGTATTGGAAAGGGTGTTGGAGAGGAGGATAAGGAAGAAAGTGAAGATTGACGAAATGTAGTTTGGATTTATGCCAGGAAGAGGAATGACAGATGCGCTTTTTATTGTGAGGCAGTTGCAGGAGCAGTACATGGAGAAGAGGAAGAAGTTGTTTCTTGGGTTTGTTGATCTGGAGAAAGCATTCGATAGGGTTCCACGTGAAGTAGTGACATGGGCATTGAGGAAGTTACGAGTGGAGGAATGGTTGATCAGAGTAGTGATGGTAATGTACAAAAGAGCGCGCACAGCTGTAAGGACGAAGGACGGGAACAGTGGTGAGTTTGAGGTGAAGGTGGGAGTGCATCAGGGGTCGGTACTAAGTCCACTACTATTTGTAGCTGTGATGGACGTGCTGGCTTGGAACGTAAAGGAGGGTTTACCGTGGGAGTTGTTGTATGCAGATGATCTGGTGTTTATTGCAGAAAGTATGGATGGACTGAAGGAGAAGATGAACAAGTGGAAGGAATGTATGGAGACAAAAGGTCTGAAGGTGAATATCAGAAAAACGAAGGTGATGGCAAGTGGTAAAGCATGTGATGAGGTGGAAAGAACTGGGAAGTGGCCGTGTGCTGTGTGCCTGAAGGGTGTTGGAGTGAATTCCATTCAATGTACAATGTGCGCTGAGTGGGTTCATCAAAAATGTAGTGGTTTGAGAGGGTCATTAACCAGTGTGGCAGCTACATTCAACTGTAGGGTGTGCACAGAGGGAGCTGCAGATGGAGGAAATGTTGAGTGGATCTTGGAGACGACGTGAAGCTGGAAGGTGTGAAAACATTTTGTTACCTAGGAGACATGCTGAATGGAGAAGGTGGATCAGATTCGGCAACAGTTGCCAGAGTGAGATGTGCATGGAAGAAGTTTCGGGAACTGAGTGGCGTGCTGACGAGGATGGGGGTGTCATTGAAGCTGGAGGGAAAGGTGGATGCTGCATGTGTGAGAAGTGTTCTGATTTATGGGAGTGAGACATGGGTAATGAACGTAGAGCAGCAACGAAGGCTGGAAAGGGTGGAAATGCAAATGGTTTGGTGGATGTGTGGAGTATCGTTGAGAGAGAGGAAGACAAATGATGAATTGCGAAAGATGATGGGAATAGAGCCTGTGATGGATGCTGTGAAGAGAAACAATTTGAGATGGTTTGGTCATGTGTTGAGGAAGGATGAAAGTGACTGGTTGAGAAGAGTGATGGAAATGAATGTAGAAGGAAGTAAAGGACAGGGAAGCCCGAGAAAGACTTGACTAAAGATGGTCGAAGAAGGAATGAGGGCAAGGGGGTTAACAAGGGGAGATGCAGAAAATAGGGCAAAATGGAGAAGATTGTCATGGGGACCATAAGGCTAACCCCTGCTCTTGCAGGGAAAATGGCCTTAAAATGCCTATTGTTGTGTTGTTGTGTATATATATATATATACATATATATATATATTTATATATATATATATATATATATATATATATATATATATATATATATTGTTACAGACGCGGTTTTAGATGTTAGTTTACCGAGCGGTTTGGTATTACCGCGTCCGAACAGTTACTCCCCGATTAGAACCCTATCCCGCCCGATTCCACTCGAACGTTGGCCGAATCGCGCTACGCTAAATCAATGAAGGAAAGGACACAACGGCTGGGATTAATGCAACGACACAAGGGGTACAGTTCTCAAGACCTCCGGAGGAGGATATAATTGGTGATGCAGAAACGGGTAGATTACATGGTAAGAGGTAAAGCACAGAAAAGATGGGCACTTAAACACAGTCTTATCTATCCCCGACAGACCACAGACAAACGGGACAAGACTGACTTACACGGGGATTGATGGCAAGGAAGGACAGGCAGTCGATAGCACAAGGTGCACCTTGGCTCAGGGGCAGAATCAACACGGTCCGGTCCAGAGATGCGGGGAGGTATTGCAGCGCTCGGAGGTGGCGTCTTCTCTCTCCAAGCTGAGGGCGCATCTGACGTCACCTCCCTCTTCCTGCGCATGCTCAGCGGGGAGTGACACGCCCTCGGCTCGTTGGCTCCGCCCCAGATGGAATCGGTCTGCCGCTTCTATTGGGTGCGGGGGGTTACCGGGCTCCGCCCTTGACGAGGAGCTGACAGCGAGCCCCTGCGTGGTAACCCCGTCGGAGCACATGTTCAATGGCGGCTAACCAAGCCGGAGTGAGGACGCACACTCCCCGCGCCGCCGCCGCTGTTGTTGTTGTTGTTGTTCCATGAGGAAGAGCTGCGGGGAGGTATTGGGAGGTCCTAAACTTTCTAACGGTGCCATACAATCACATTCTGGTGCAACGAAGAGTCAGAATTAATGCAAACGAGTCCTTAACTGACATAGACTAAGAATAACTAGCAAGATGTCCTATAGTTGTCTACGTGAGATGCGGTGGACCTGGATGCGACATTTAATGGGGGAAATAGGGGAAGGTCGGGTCTACAGAGTGTTGTTTACAGAAAATGGGACTAGGGAATGGGGGATTGGGGATAGTTGGGAAGTATTGGGGAAATAGGGGAATATTTACAAGCGGATATGGATGGAGGCCAATCTCATATCCGCAACAATATATATATATATATATATATATATATATAGCTATCTATGTATATATATATATAAATTATATAAAAGTGTGAGAAATAGCAGAAACTCCACAATACGAGCAGGGTGCCATATTTGTATTAAATGAAGTAGAAAGAGCAATCAGAGATTGCAGACACTCGCCAGGATGTGTTTTCAGTGGTTTTATAGGCTTTTTTGTTAAAAACCAATATGGCGGCCATACCACGTGACCGATGACGTCATCATTTTTTTTTCCTCCACCAATTTATGCCAAGATGGTGGTCAAGATATTTCATCTTTATCAGATGAAGTTTTGTACTTGTCGAATTATGTCGTCATAATGGAGGCACATATGACATCATCATTAACATATGTTATTCCACATGGAAAGATCGTTACAATGAGCCATGTCTCAATTTTTTCTATGCAGCGCTTTCAGAGATATAGAGGTGCAATTCTTTTCGGTTTTTCCAAGATGGCGGCCAAACCACATGACCGATAACGTCATCATTATGTTTTTTCCCACCAATTTCTCCCTAGATGATGCTCAAGAAATTTCATCGTGATCGGATTAACTTTTGTACTTGTCGAATTATGACATCATAATGGATGCACCTATGACATCATCATTAACATATGTTATTCCCCATGGAGAGTTCTTTACAACGAGCCATGTCTCAATTTTTCCTATGCAGCGCTTTCAGATATATAAAGGTGCAATTTTTTTTTCGGTTCTTCCAAGATGGCGCCCATACCACGTGAACTATGATGGCATAATTATCATTTAAAAATTCTACAGGTGGAGTTGCACCTACGGTGAAAGTTTCCTGTCAATCGGACCAACGGTTGCAGAGAAAATCATATTTATTCTGTGCGGACAAACAAACAAAGACAGACAGACAAACAAACAAACGGACTCTAATGCAATACGCTCTCCTCTGGCGAGGGTAATAATCGGAAGAAATTAAATAAGTATCGGACATAGCTTCAAGGCGGTCGATCTTTAATTTCCGACAAGCTTTCGACCAACAGGTCTTCTTCTTAGTCTACAAGAACAGCAGGCGTGCATATAAGACAGGCATGTATGATGTTGATATATCTTACTATAATTCACCAAATGTCCGTCTGTCTGTTCGAAAGTACCGTAAAAACTGCTGAACCGATCGCAAAGATATTTTGTGTGGGTAATCCTTGGACCCCTGGGAGTAAAAGTGGCTATTTAGTTTTCCCAATTTCAGCTTTGGTCTCCAGCATTCTCAGCTTTGGACTCCTGCATAACATTCGCGTTCACATAACGTTCATTGTGACGATGTTCTTATTGTGACGATGTTGTGACGATGTATGTGTTCACGGTAGTGTTTGACGTGACGGTATGAACGTAATTTCGCAATGTTTTTCGTTTCGTAATCCTTTAATGAACGTTTAATGTTTAATGAACGTTTACTGTTTAATGAACGTTTAATGCCCTTTGATCCGGGGCCGCACGTGCGCTACACTGGACGGGCCAGCGTGTACCTTGCCCTTCGCCATCAGGCTCGGGTAAACCGCTGAGCCCCATCCGTGATGGGGACTGGGGCTTGAGACAGTGTCCCATGAACAAGGAATTCCCAGTAAGCGTGAGTCATCAGCTCACGTTGATTAAGTCCCTGCCCTTTGGACACACTGCCCGTCGCTACTACCGATCGGACGGTTTGATGAGATCCTCGGATCAGCCCCTGCACGGGCCGTTCTCGGCTCGTGCCGGTGCACCAAAAAGATGAGCGAACTTGACTGTCTAGAGGAAGTAAAAGTCGTAACAAGGTTTCCGTCGGTGAACCTGCGGAAGGATCATTATCGGTACAACATGAGAGCGAGCGAGACGCGAAACGTACGTGGTACGTGATCGTCCATGTACTTTTTAGATTTTGATGATTTGCGTGTGATATGATTCAACGGATGTTTATATGAATTAGTAAGGGAAACATATGAAAATCTGTTAACTAAATTGTTACCAAAAAATTTCTTCACCAATATGTTTGTAAAGGTGTGTTTTGTAAAGGTGTTTTGTAAAGGTTCGGATGACACCGTCACAATTTCGGTCTTCGAGGCCGGCCGATAGGCAAAGTGTGACCAGAAGGGACGAGGTTCTCCTGACCACGTGGCCCTTGACTTGGTTTGTCCGCACAATGTGGGCGCTTTCAGGATGAACTTTAGCCGGGGAGCGTTTGGGCGCCCCAGTCTGATACTGCCGCCCATGCGCAGAACAACTTGTGAGTGCACGTGGGTCCCGGCGGTCCCACTGGCCTAGCGCTACCATGTTTAGACAGCGAACTCCGTCCCCGGGCACCGGCACCTACTCCCGGAAGTTTGAGAGATCAGCAGTGCCGGGCACGGTAGGACACCCGCGGAGCCCCGGCGGACCGGGGACGCGCGAGCCTATGCGTTAGCGTGCTACGGCGGAATCAACGGCTTCGGCCACGGCCGAGCCGATACTCGGCCCGGTCGCCCGGAAATGAACTGGTTCGACGCCCGCGCTAGAGAGGTCACGGGCGACTGAGATGTATTAACAAATTAGTTAATTAATTTGAGACGTCCGATTTCTAGTGTTTGGAAATTTGGAAGAGCTTGACCCTAGCCTTTCCCTTGCGAGGGCAAGGAGGAACTTAACACTTGACACTTAAGCTTAGTTTGAAGTACACCCTGCCAGCGCTCCCGGTGGGACGGCAGGGCAACCAGAAGGGACGAGGTTCTCCTGACCACGTGGCCCTCGATCTGGGAAGCGAGAGGCGTTCCATTAGTGGACGCGCCCCTCACGCCCGACTTTTGGGCGGCCCCGGCAGGCCGTTTGTTTTGACGTTCCGTGACAGGCCCCGCACCCCCACCTCCGGGCCGACCGGGCGACCGGAATGAATCCCGGTGTCCCGATCCGAACCTTCAACATGTGTTAAAATGTTGAAGGACAACTCCCGTGGGAAACCCAGAAAAAAAGCTGTTGAATTCGGGTACCGAAAAATTATTTTCGAGAATTTTTATTTTTTTTAATCGGCCCTTAAGTAACTTATGAGGGGTCAAATAAGGGTTTTTCATGATTCTGAGTTGATTGTTAACATTTATATTTCACCACAGACACTCCTTTGTGGAAAAATAATTTCTAAATATATCTCATTTTCTACTTTGCAGGACATGGAGTCTAGCAATATGGATGAAGACGTTACTCCACCTGTGCTCAATTGCTTCATCTGTGCACGCTCGGATACACCAGCTAAAGGCTCATACAGGCAACTCCAAAGGGATACTCAACTTTATTGAAACAAGCAGAAACTGTCGAAAATGTTACTGTTGTGGAACGTATGAAGGAGGCTCAAAAGGAAGGAAAACTGAGGTACCACCAGAAGTGTAAAAATTATCTGTACAACAACTTTGTTGCAACCACCAAGAAGTCAGCTCAAGCATCAAAGGCAGAGAAAGAGTCATCAAAGTTGAAGAGAAGACGCACTACTTGTGAGTTCAGTTCATCAACTGGCTGCAGTTCTCGAAGATCACAGTCAGTTGACCTCCTGTATAAGGATGTATGCATTCTTTGCAACCAACCAGCCCAGCTCTACAAAAATAATCCAGCACAAGCTAGAAAGAAATACAGAGTGCCAGATAATTTGACTGCAGATACACTGAAGGCAAGCTTGCTGAAGACAGCACGGAGTCGCGGGGATGACTGGGGCACTGAAGTCACTGGACGCCTGGAAGGGATCAACGACTTGGTAGCAGAAGAAACACTGTACCATTTGCGATGCAAACTTATGTTTGCGAGAGGTGACAGTTTGTCCAAGACTGATGAGGAAGGAAAAAGGAAGAGAGGACAGAGGATTATTGATGAGGAGCGAGAGGCAGTTTTTATTGAATTCTGCGAATGGTTAGACTCAGAATTAGAGCATGGGGTAATGAACATGGACCAAGTCCATGAAAAGCTGCAGGAGTTTGATCAGTCACCAGAGAAGAGCCTTTCTTATTCAAAGCATTGGCTAAAGATAAAACTTCTAGAGAAATACGAAGACACCTTGTATTTCACACAGGAAAGAAGGGCAGATGTACTCTGTCTCAAAGATGGCACCGACAATATTCTGCGAGCGCATCATGCTAATCTTGACCATGGAGATGAGAAGACTCAGATCATAAAGACGGCATTCAAGTTCATATCCAATGATATTGCCTTGATTGATTTAGGTCCAAAGTCATACCCCACCACATACAGTATGACTGACATCGATAGTCAGCTGACACTTGTTCCTGCAAGCCTTCAGATGTTCTTGAGACCGATTGTCAAGACAGACGAAAGAGTTGCCGTTTGGGGGCAGAATTTTATTAAGGCCTGTCGACCTCGGTCTGGAGTATTGCCACACCAAATGGGGCTTGCCATACAACTTGATCATAGATTTGGGTCAAAATGGATGCTCAACAAGTTCCACCGGCTGGGATACACTGAGTCTTACACGGAGACACAAAACTACAAATACTGCTTCCTTAATAGTATGAGTGGAGATGATGTTCCAGATACTTCTGGCACTCTTGACACCATTGTGGAGGAAACCGATGAACAGATCAATGATGAGGTTGCGGTTGATGCTGCGCTTGAGGATCAATCAGTGATGACAGCCAAAGTGCCAGCCAGTGAAAGTGAATTGTCAAGTAATGATCAGGTGGTCTTTATGGAGGTTGGGGAAACAAACAATGCAGTCACTCAGTTTGTTGGAGACAATATAGATTTAAACATTGTCTCTATTCACGGAAACACTCCCTTTCACTCAATGGGTTGGATCGAAGTCACCTCTCCGGCACCACCTTTGCCAGATCCACAGACAACAGCAGCTTTCCCCCGGGTGAAGTTGAAGGCACTCAACAAAGCTAAGATCCTGAGAGGAACTGAAGTAAAGATTATTCCATTTACGAACAGGAAACAGATAGGAACGAACGCGATCATGTTTCTCCCCCTCGCTGAGCTTTCCTCCTCCCTGGCTCATGATCAGCCACTCCTCACTCCAGGTGACACACTCTGGGCAGCGGGGTGGGTGATCAAAGCCAACGATCCTGAGTTCCCACACTCCAACTGGAATGGCTGGATGAAGAGAATCCATGCTAATGATGCAAAGCAGAGCACACAGATCGAGTTCCTCCCAGTTATTGAAGGAGACCCTAATGACCTCAACACCATCTTCACCACTCTGAAAGAGTGCATACGGCACGCTGGGGTCGCTATAGTGACCTTTGATCTTCCGATTTGGCTGAAGGCTGTGAATATAATAAAGCAGGCAAATCTACCCGTCATTCCAAGGTTGGGTGGTTTTCACCTGCTGAAGTCTTATCTTGGATCAATGGGTAACATCATGGAAGATTCTGGACTACTAGATGTGATCCAGTTGATCTATCCTGGAAGTACGACAGCCAACCACATCATGGATGGAGGATGTTTTGACAAGGCAATCCGTGTTCACCTCCTCATCGATGCAGCCATCTATCAACACATCATGAAACTTGCCTTCACTGAGGAGGAGCGTGGTGACATGAAGACCTTCATGGAGAAGGTGGCTGATGGGAAGATGGGAGCCAGACACTCAGACCCAGTAGTGCCAGTGTTTGAGCAAAGGTTTGAAGAAACCTTCAAACGACTCGCAAAAGGAGGAAGAACACCTGCACTCTGGGTGGAGTACCACCACATGGTAGATGTGATCAAGGTCTTTATCAGAACCGAGCGACTTGCAGACCACAATGGGCATCTGTCCTGCATTGTTACCAAGATGCTTCACATCTTTGCCGCTGCAGGCCATCATCAGTATGCCAAGGGCGCACGGCTGTACTGTCAACTCATGAAGGAACTAGAAACTTTGCCTGCTTACAAAGGCCTGCCTTCTACAGAGCATGTCTCTGAACCCCAGTGACTATGGATGGACAATAGGTGTGCATGGGTATGAGCCAGTTCCAACACTGGACCCCACGGCTCCTGAGGAGCTATTGCAGTTCACGAGCTGTAATTGTCATGGAGATTGCATCAACCGGCGATGCAGCTGCAAGAAGAATGGGGTCACGTGCATCTCGGCCTGTGGAGTCTGTAATGGCATTACATGCAGAAACTGCAGTCATGATGTTGTTGAGTCTGAAGAAGACATAGACAATGACTGTTGAAACTTCTGACATTGTGAATGAGAAATAACTCTTGAGTATTATATATGTATGTGAAATAAAAGCTACTTTGTGTGTAAATGTAAAAGTGAAAATATAAATGTTAACAATCAACTCAGAATCATGAAAAACCCTTATTTGACCCCTCATAAGTTACTTAAGGGCCGATTAAAAAAAATAAAAATTCTCGAAAATAATTTTTCGGTACCCGAATTCAACAGCTTTTTTTCTGGGTTTCCCACGGGAGTTGAACTTCAACATTTTAACACATGTTATTACACACCTTTACAAACATATTGGTGAAGAAATTTTTTGGTAACAATTTAGTTAACAGATTTGTGAAATATCTCATAAAATGCCCTTACTAAATCGTTTAAAATAAAAAAGCCTTCAATTTCTGATATTTTACCTTTTCATTTGGGCTTCCCAATTGAAGCCCCGTCCACAGGGCGGGTGCTGTTGCTCGTGAATAAAATGCATACAAAAAGAGATATCATTAATGCTTACTCACATCCCTCAAATTCAAGAAAAGTGAGCTTACGTTGCAGTTACAGTTTACACGTTTACGTCAAAGCCCGCTTGGAGTTTGCAAAAAAGCACCTACAGGACTCTCAGACTGTGAGAAACAAGTTTATTTGGGCTTTCATGTGTCTTTCACTGAGGAGAGGCTTCCGTCTGGCCACTCTGCCCTAAAGCCCAGATCGGTGGAGTGTTGCAGTGATGGTTGTCCTTCTGGAAGTTTCTCCCATCTCCACACAGGATCTCTGGAGCTCAGCCAGAGTGACCATCGGGTTATTGGTCACCTCTATTACCAAGGCCCTTCTCCCCCGATTGCTCAGTTTGGACGGGCGGCCAGGTCTAGGAAGAGTCCTTGTTGTTCCAAACTTCTTCCATTTAAGAATTATGGAGGCCACTGTGCTCTTGGGAACCTTCAATGCAGTAGAATTTTTTTTGTAGGCTTCCCCAGATCTGTGCCTCGACACAATCCTGTCTCTGAGCTCTGCAGGCAGTTCCTTCGACATCATGGCTTGGTTTTTTCTCTGATATGCATTGTCAGCTCTGATACCTTATATAGACAGGTGTGTGCCTGTCCAAATCATGCCCAATCAATTGAATTTACTACAGGTGGACTCCAATCAAGGTGTAGAAACATCTCAAAGATGATCAAGAGAAATGGGAGGCACCTGAGCTAAATTTCAAGTGTAATAGCAAAGGGTCTGAATACTTATGTCAATGTGATATTTCAGTTTTTTCTTTTTAATAAATTTGCAAAACTTTCTAACATCCTGTTTTCCCTTTGTCATTATGGGGTATTGAGTGTAGATTGATGAGGGAAAAAATGAATTTAAACGATGTCAGGATAAGGCTGCAACATAACAAAATGTGAAAAAAGTGAAGGGGTCTGAATCCTTTCTGAATGCACTGTATATATATATACATATATATATACACTGGCTCTGGCAAAATCAGGCAAAAATCAAAATTTAGATTTTGATATCATCTGATTCCCCATGCTTTTACCCATACAATATGTTAATTGGTTGAAAATTGACAAAGTTATGGTATTTTAATGACCATTATATTTTCGTTTAAACAATGGAGATAATTAGGTTCAAAGTTCACAATACAGTTCACACGCACGTATAATGTGCACACGTAGAACTTTTCATTCATACCAAACATGTATGTCAGGGATCTCCTTCGAATTACGATGTATGGCTCGTAGTAAAACATCGAAATTTTGCGATCTCCGTGTCTTTTTGACCGAGGAATCGTGACTTTCTGAGCACATTTTGAAAATGACATTTTAGATTCTTTGTCGAATTTCACTTCTGTTGTTTCTTGGAAAAATGTTTTGGTGCATAATAATCTGGCGAAGTTACTCTTTCTATCCATATAAAAATCTCAATTTGGTCCCTGTGGTCATATTTTGACTCTCTTCGGCTTTTTCTCGCTAAGAGAAATGCCCCCAAGTGTCTGCTTTTGCCAGAGCCAGTCATATATATATATATATATATATTTATATATATATATATATACAGTGCATTCAGAAAGTATTCAGACCCCTTCACTTTTT
>NW_027617892.1:0-93000 GCF_964187855.1 Myxine glutinosa | reverse complement strand
CACCTGTGTTGGTGCAGGAAACCACTTTTGCACTTGTATTAGTGTGGAAAAACCACTTTTTGCACTTGTGATAGTGTTGAAAAACCACTTTTCGCACTTGTGTTAGTGTTGAAAAACCACTTTTCGCACTTGTGTTGGTGCAGGAAACCACTTTTGCACTTGTATTAGTGTGGAAAAACCACTTTTTGCACTTGTGATAGTGTTGAAAAACCACTTTTCGCACTTGTGTTAGTGTTGAAAAACCACTTTTCGCACTTGTGTTGGTGCAGGAAACCACTTTTGCACTTGTATTAGTGTGGAAAAACCACTTTTTGCCCTTGTGATAGTGTTGAAAAACCACTTTTCGCACTTGTGTTAATGTTGAAAAACCACTTTTAGCACTTGTGTTGGTGCAGGAAACCACTTTTGCACTTGTATTAGTGTGGAAAAACCATTTTCGCACTTGTGTTAGTGTTGAAAAACCACTTTTGCACTTGTGTTAGTGTTGAAAACCCACTTTTCGCACTTGTGTTAGTGTTGAAAAACCACTTTTCACACTTGTGTTAGTGTTGAAAAACCACTTTTCGCACTTGTGTTGGTGCAGGAAACCACTTTTGCACTTGTATTAGTGTGGCAAAAACACTTTTCGCACTTGTGTTAGTGTTGAAAAAACACTTTTCGCACTTGTGTTAGTGTTGAAAAACCACTTTTCGCACTTGTGTTGGTGCAGGAAACCACTTTTGCACTTGTATTAGTGTGGAAAAACCACTTTTTACACTTGTGATAGTGTTGAAAAACCACTTTTCGCACTTGTGTTAGTGTTGAAAAACCACTTTTCGCACTTGTGTTGGTGCAGGAAACCACTTTTGCACTTGTATTAGTGTGGAAAAACCACTTTTCGCACTTGTGTTAGTGTTGAAAAACCACTTTTCGCACTTGTGTTGGTGCAGGAAACCACTTTTGCACTTGTATTAGTGTGGAAAAACCACTTTTCGCACTTGTGTTAGTGTTGAAAAACCACTTTTCGCACTTGTGTAAGTGTTGAAAAACCACTTTTCGCACTTGTGTTGGTGCAGGAAACCACTTTTGCACTTGTATTAGTGTGGAAAAACCACTTTTCGCACTTGTGTTAGTGTTGAAAAACCACTTTTCGCACTTGTGTTAGTGTTGAAAAACCACTTTTCGCACTTGTGTTGGTGCAGGAAACCACTTTTGCACTTGTATTAGTGTGGAAAAACCACTTTTCGCACTTGTGTTAGTGTTGAAAAACAACTTTCCGCACTTGTATTAGTGTGGAAAAACCATTTTCGCACTTGTGTTAGTGTTGAAAAACCACTTTTGCACTTCTGTTAGTGTTGAAAAACCACTTTTCGCACTTGTGTTAGTGTTGAAAAACCACTTTTCGCACTTGTGTTAGTGTTGAAAAACCACTTTTCACACTTGTGTTAGTGTTGAAAAACCACTTTTCGCACTTGTGTTGGTGCAGGAAACCACTTTTGCACTTGTATTAGTGTGGAAAAAACACTTTTCGCACTTGTGTTAGTGTTGAAAAACCACTTTTCGCACTTGTGTTAGTGTTGAAAAACCACTTTTCGCACTTGTGTTGGTGCAGGAAACCACTTTTGCACTTGTATTAGTGTGGAAAAAACACTTTTTACACTTGTGATAGTGTTGAAAAACCACTTTTCGCACTTGTGTTAGTGTTGAAAAAACACTTTTCGCACTTGTGTTGGTGTGGAAAAACCACTTTTCACACTTGTGTTAGTGTTGAAAAACCACTTTTTGCACTTGTGATAGTGTTGAAAAACCACTTTTCGCACTTCTGTTAGTGTTGAAAAACCACTTTTCGCACTTGTGTTGGTGCAGGAAACCACTTTTGCACTTGTATTAGTGTGGAAAAACCACTTTTTGCACTTGTGATAGTGTTGAAAAACCACTTTTCGCACTTCTGTTAGTGTTGAAAAACCACTTTTCGCACTTGTGTTGGTGCAGGAAACCACTTTTGCACTTGTATTAGTGTGGACAAAACACTTTTCGCACTTGTGTTAGTGTTGAAAAACCACTTTTCGCACTTGTGTTAGTGTTGAAAAACCACTTTTCGCACTTGTGTTGGTGCAGGAAACCACTTTTGCACTTGTGTTAGTGTGGAAAAAACACTTTTTGCACTTGTGAAAATGTTGAAAAACCACTTTTCGCACTTGTGTTAGTGTTGAAAAACCACTTTTTGCACTTGTGTTAGTGTTGAAAAACCACTTTTCGCACTTCTGTTAGTGTTGAAAAACCACTTTTCGCACTTGTGTTGGTGCAGGAAACCACTTTTGCACTTGTATTAGTGTGGAAAAACCACTTTTTGCACTTGTGATAGTGTTGAAAAACCACTTTTCGCACTTCTGTTAGTGTTGAAAAACCACTTTTCGCACTTGTGTTGGTGCAGGAAACCACTTTTGCACTTGTATTAGTGTGGACAAAACACTTTTGGCACTTGTGTTAGTGTTGAAAAACCACTTTTCGCACTTGTGTTAGTGTTGAAAAACCACTTTTCGCACTTGTGTTGGTGCAGGAAACCACTTTTGCACTTGTATTAGTGTGGAAAAAACACTTTTTGCACTTGTGATAGTGTTGAAAAACCACTTTTCGCACTTGTGTTAGTGTTGAAAAACCACTTTTTGCACTTGTGTTAGTGTTGAAAAACCACTTTTCGCACTTGTGTTGGTGCAGGAAACCACTTTTGCACTTGTATTAGTGTGGAAAAAACACTTTTCGCACTTGTGTTAGTGTTGAAAAACCACTTCTCGCACTTGTGTTAGTGTTGAAAAACCACTTTTCGCACTTGTGTTGGTGCAGGAAACCACTTTTGCACTTGTATTAGTGTGGAAAAAACACTTTTTGCACTTGTATTAGTGTAGAAAAAACACTTTTCACACTTGTGATAGTGTTGAAAAACCACTCTTCGCACTTGTGTTGGTGCAGGAAACCACTTTTGCACTTGTATTAGTGTGGAAAAATCACTTTTCGCACTTGTGTTAGTGTTGAAAAACCACTTTTCGCACTTGTGTTGGTGCAGGAAACCACTTTTGCACTTGTATTAGTGTGGAAAAAACACTTTTTGCACTTGTGATAGTGTTGAAAAACCACTTTTCGCACTTGTGTTAGTGTTGAAAAACCACTTTTCGCACTTGTGTTAGTGTTGAAAAACCACTTTTCGCACTTGTGTTGGTGCAGGAAACCACTTTTGCACTTGTATTAGTGTGGAAAAAACACTTTTCGCACTTGTGTTAGTGTTGAAAAACCACTTCTCGCACTTGTGTTAGTGTTGAAAAACCACTTTTCGCACTTGTGTTGGTGCAGGAAACCACTTTTGCACTTGTATTAGTGTGGAAAAAACACTTTGTGCACTTGTATTAGTGTAGAAAAAACACTTTTCGCACTTGTGATAGTGTTGAAAAACCACTTTTCGCACTTGTGTTGGTGCAGGAAACCACTTTTGCACTTGTATTAGTGTGGAAAAATCACTTTTCGCACTTATGTTAGTGTTGAAAAACCACTTTTCGCACTTGTGTTGGTGCAGGAAACAACCTTTGCACTTGTATTAGTTTGGAAAAAACACTTTTCGCACTTGTGTTAGTGTTGAAAAACCACTTTTCGCACTTGTGTTGGTGCAGGAAACCACTTTTGCACTTGTATTAGTGTGGAAAAAACACTTTTTGCACTTGTGATAGTGTTGAAAAACCACTTTTCGCACTGGTGTTAGTGTTGAAAAACCACTTTTCGCACTTGTGTTAGTGTTGAAAAACCACTTTTCGCACTTGTGTTGGTGCAGGAAACCACTTTTGCACTTGTATTAGTGTGGAAAAAACACTTTTCGCACTTGTGTTAGTGTTGAAAAACCACTTTTCGCACTTGTGTTAGTGTTGAAAAACCACTTTTCGCACTTGTGTTGGTGCAGGAAACCACTTTTGCACTTGTATTAGTGTGGAAAAAACACTTGTTACACTTGTGATAGTGTTGAAAAACCACTTTTCGCACTTGTGTTAGTGTTGAAAAACCACTTTTCGCACATGTGTTGGTGCAGGAAACCACTTTTGCACTTGTATTAGTGTGGCAAAACCACTTTTCGCACTTGTGTTAGTGTTGAAAAACCACTTTTCGCACTTGTATTGGTGCAGGAAAACAATTTTGCACTTGTATTAGTGTGGAAAAAACACTTTTTGCACTTGTGATAGTGTTGGAAAACCACTTTTCGCACTTGTGTTAGTGTTGAAAAACCACTTTTCGCACTTGTGTTAGTGTTGAAAAACCACTTTTCGCACTTGTGTTGGTGCAGGAAACCACTTTTGCACTTGTATTAGTGTGGAAAAACACTTTTCGCACTTGTGTTAGTGTTGAAAAACCACTTCTCGCACTTGTGTTAGTGTTGAAAAACCACTTTTTGCACTTGTGTTGGTGCAGGAAACCACTTTTGCACTTGTATTAGTGTGGAAAAAACACTTTTTGCACTTGTATTAGTGTAGAAAAAACACTTTTCGCACTTGTGATAGTGTTGAAAAACCACTTTTCGCACTTGTGTTGGTGCAGGAAACCAATTTTGCACTTGTATTAGTGTGGAAAAATCACTTTTCGCACTTGTGTTAGTGTTGAAAAACCACTTTTCGCACTTGTGTTGGTGCCGGAAACAACCTTTGCACTTGTATTAGTGTGGAAAAAACACTTTTCGCACTTGTGTTAGTGTTGAAAAACCACTTTTCGCACTTGTGTTAGTGTTGAAAAACCACTTTTTGCACTTGTGTTGGTGCAGGAAACCACTTTTGCACTTGTATTAGTGTGGAAAAAACACTTTTTGCACTTGTGATAGTGTTGAAAAACCACTTTTCGCACTTGTGTTAGTGTTGAAAAACCACTTTTCGCACTTGTGTTAGTGTTGAAAAACCACTTTTCGCACTTGTGTTGGTGCAGGAAACCACTTTTGCACTTATATTAGTGTGGAAAAAACACTTTTCGCACTTGTGTTAGTGTTGAAAAACCACTTTTCGCACTTGTGTTAGTGTTGAAAAACCACTTTTCGCACATGTGTTGGTGCAGGAAACCACTTTTGCACTTGTATTAGTGTGGCAAAACCACTTTTCGCACTTGTGTTAGTGTTGAAAAACCACTTTTCGCACTTGTGTTGGTGCAGGAAACCACTTTTGCACTTGTATTAGTGTGGAAAAACCACTTTTCGCACTTGTGTTTGTGTTGAAAAACCACTTTTCGCACTTGTGTTAGTGTTGAAAAACCACTTTTTGCACTTGTGTTAGTGTTGAAAAACCACTTTTCGCACTTGTGTTGGTGCAGGAAACCACTTTTGCACTTGTATTAGTGTGGAAAAAACACTTTTTGCACTTGTGATAGTGTTGAAAAACCACTTTTCGCACTTGTGTTAGTGTTGAAAAACCACTTTTCGCACTTGTGTTGGTGCAGGAAACCACTTTTGCACTTGTATTACTGTGGAAAAACCATTTTTCGCACTTGTGTTAATGTTGAAAAACCACTTTCCGCACTTGTGTTAGTGTTGAAAAACCACTTTTCGCACTTGTGTTGGTGCAGGAAACCACTTTTGCACTTGTATTAGTGTGGAAAAAACACTTTTCGCACTTGTGTTAGTGTTGAAAAACCACTTTTCGCACTTGTGTTAGTGTTGAAAAACCACTTTTCGCACTTGTGTTGGTGCAGGAAACCACTTTTGCACTTGTATTAGTGTGGAAAAAACACTTTTTGCACTTGTGATAGTGTTGAAAAACCACTTTACGCACTTGTGTTAGTGTTGAAAAACCACTTTTCGCACTTGTGTTAGTGTTGAAAAACCACTTTTCGCACTTGTGTTGGTGCAGGAAACCACTTTTGCACTTGTATTAGTGTGGAAAAAACACTTTTCGCACTTGTGTTAGTGTTGAAAAACCACTTTTCGCACTTGTGTTAGTGTTGAAAAACCACTTTTCGCACTTGTGTTGGTGCAGGAAACCACTTTTGCACTTGTATTAGTGTGGAAAAAACACTTTTTACACTTGTGATAGTGTTGAAAAACCACTTTTCGCATGTGTGTTAGTGTTGAAAAACCACTTTTCGCACTTGTGTTGGTGCAGGAAACCACTTTTGCACTTGTATTAGTGTGGAAAAACCACTTTTCGCACTTGTGTTAGTGTTGAAAAACCACTTTTCGCACTTGTGTTGGTGCAGGAAACCACTTTTGCACTTGTATTAGTGTGGAAAACCACTTTTCGCACTTGTGTTATTGTTGAAAAACCACTTTTCGCACTTGTGTTAGTGTTGAAAAACCACTTTTCGCACTTGTGTTAGTGTTGAAAAACCACTTTTCGCACTTGTGTTGGTGCAGGAAACCACTTTTGCACTTGTATTAGTGTGGAAAAAACACTTTTTGCACTTGTGATAGTGTTGAAAAACCACTTTTCGCACTTGTGTTAGTGTTGAAAAACCACTTTTCGCACTTGTGTTGGTGCAGGAAACCACTTTTGCACTTGTATTAGTGTGGAAAAACCACTTTTCGCACTTGTGTTAGTGTTGAAAAACAACTTTTTGCACTTGTCTTAGTGTTGAAGAACCACTTTTCGCACTTGTATTAGTGTGGAAAAACCACTTTTCGCACTTGTGTTGGTGCAGGAAACCACTTTTGCACTTGTATTAGTGTGGAAAAACCACTTTTCGCACTTGTGTTAGTGTTGAAAAACCACTTTTCGCACTTGTGTTGGTGCAGGAATCCACTTTTGCACTTGTATTAGTGTGGAAAAACTACTTTTCGCACTTGTGTTTGTGTTGAAAAACCACTTTTCGCACTTGTGTTAGTGTTGAAAAACCACTTTTTGCACTTGTGTTAGTGTTGAAAAAGCACTTTTCGCACTTGTGTTGGTGCAGGAAACCACTTTTGCACTTGTATTAGTTTGGAAAAAACACTTTTTGCACTTGTGATAGTGTTGAAAAACCACTTTTCGCACTTGTGTTGGTGTTGAAAAACCACTTCTCGCACTTGTGCTAGTGTTGAAAAACCACTTTTCGCACTTGTGTTGGTGCAGGAAACCACTTTTGCACTTGTATTAGTGTGGAAAAAACACTTTTTGCACTTGTATTAGTGTAGAAAAAACACTTTTCGCACTTGTGATAGTGTTGAAAAACCACTTTTCGCACTTGTGTTGGTGCAGGAAACCACTTTTGCACTTGTATTAGTGTGGAAAAATCACTTTTCGCACTTGTGTTAGTGTTGAAAAACCACTTTTCGCACTTGTGTTGGTGCAGGAAACCACTTTTGCACTTGTATTAGTGTGGAAAAAACACTTTTTGCACTTGTGATAGTGTTGAAAAACCACTTTTCGCACTTGTGTTAGTGTTGAAAAACCACTTTTCGCACTTGTGTTAGTGTTGAAAAACCACTTTTCGCACTTGTGTTGGTGCAGGAAACCACTTTTGCACTTGTATTAGTGTGGAAAAAACACTTTTCGCACTTGTGTTAGTGTTGAAAAACCACTTCTCGCACTTGTGTTAGTGTTGAAAAACCACTTTTCGCACTTGTGTTGGTGCAGGAAACCACTTTTGCACTTGTATTAGTGTGGAAAAAACACTTTGTGCACTTGTATTAGTGTAGAAAAAACACTTTTCGCACTTGTGATAGTGTTGAAAAACCACTTTTCGCACTTGTGTTGGTGCAGGAAACCACTTTTGCACTTGTATTAGTGTGGAAAAATCACTTTTCGCACTTATGTTAGTGTTGAAAAACCACTTTTTGCACTTGTGTTGGTGCAGGAAACAACCTTTGCACTTGTATTAGTTTGGAAAAAACACTTTTCGCACTTGTGTTAGTGTTGAAAAACCACTTTTCGCACTTGTGTTGGTGCAGGAAACCACTTTTGCACTTGTATTAGTGTGGAAAAAACACTTTTTGCACTTGTGATAGTGTTGAAAAACCACTTTTCGCACTGGTGTTAGTGTTGAAAAACCACTTTTCGCACTTGTGTTAGTGTTGAAAAACCACTTTTCGCACTTGTGTTGGTTCAGGAAACCACTTTTGCACTTGTATTAGTGTGGAAAAAACACTTTTCGCACTTGTGTTAGTGTTGAAAAACCACTTTTCGCACTTGTGTTAGTGTTGAAAAACCACTTTTCGCACTTGTGTTGGTGCAGGAAACCACTTTTGCACTTGTATTAGTGTGGAAAAAACACTTGTTACACTTGTGATAGTGTTGAAAAACCACTTTTCGCACTTGTGTTAGTGTTGAAAAACCACTTTTCGCACATGTGTTGGTGCAGGAAACCACTTTTGCACTTGTATTAGTGTGGCAAAACCACTTTTCGCACTTGTGTTAGTGTTGAAAAACCACTTTTCGCACTTGTATTGGTGCAGGAAAACAATTTTGCACTTGTATTAGTGTGGAAAAAACACTTTTTGCACTTGTGATAGTGTTGGAAAACCACTTTTCGCACTTGTGTTAGTGTTGAAAAACCACTTTTCGCACTTGTGTTAGTGTTGAAAAACCACTTTTCGCACTTGTGTTGGTGCAGGAAACCACTTTTGCACTTGTATTAGTGTGGAAAAACACTTTTCGCACTTGTGTTAGTGTTGAAAAACCACTTCTCGCACTTGTGTTAGTGTTGAAAAACCACTTTTTGCACTTGTGTTGGTGCAGGAAACCACTTTTGCACTTGTATTAGTGTGGAAAAAACACTTTTTGCACTTGTATTAGTGTAGAAAAAACACTTTTCGCACTTGTGATAGTGTTGAAAAACCACTTTTCGCACTTGTGTTGGTGCAGGAAACCAATTTTGCACTTGTATTAGTGTGGAAAAATCACTTTTCGCACTTGTGTTAGTGTTGAAAAACCACTTTTCGCACTTGTGTTGGTGCCGGAAACAACCTTTGCACTTGTATTAGTGTGGAAAAAACACTTTTCGCACTTGTGTTAGTGTTGAAAAACCACTTTTCGCACTTGTGTTAGTGTTGAAAAACCACTTTTTGCACTTGTGTTGGTGCAGGAAACCACTTTTGCACTTGTATTAGTGTGGAAAAAACACTTTTTGCACTTGTGATAGTGTTGAAAAACCACTTTTCGCACTTGTGTTAGTGTTGAAAAACCACTTTTCGCACTTGTGTTAGTGTTGAAAAACCACTTTTCGCACTTGTGTTGGTGCAGGAAACCACTTTTGCACTTATATTAGTGTGGAAAAAACACTTTTCGCACTTGTGTTAGTGTTGAAAAACCACTTTTCGCACTTGTGTTAGTGTTGAAAAACCACTTTTCGCACATGTGTTGGTGCAGGAAACCACTTTTGCACTTGTATTAGTGTGGCAAAACCACTTTTCGCACTTGTGTTAGTGTTGAAAAACCACTTTTCGCACTTGTGTTGGTGCAGGAAACCACTTTTGCACTTGTATTAGTGTGGAAAAACCACTTTTCGCACTTGTGTTTGTGTTGAAAAACCACTTTTCGCACTTGTGTTAGTGTTGAAAAACCACTTTTCGCACTTGTGTTAGTGTTGAAAAACCACTTTTCGCACTTGTGTTGGTGCAGGAAACCACTTTTGCACTTGTATTAGTGTGGAAAAAACACTTTTTGCACTTGTGATAGTGTTGAAAAACCACTTTTCGCACTTGTGTTAGTGTTGAAAAACCACTTTTCGCACTTGTGTTGGTGCAGGAAACCACTTTTGCACTTGTATTACTGTGGAAAAACCATTTTTCGCACTTGTGTTAATGTTGAAAAACCACTTTTCGCACTTGTGTTAGTGTTGAAAAACCACTTTTCGCACTTGTGTTGGTGCAGGAAACCACTTTTGCACTTGTATTAGTGTGGAAAAAACACTTTTCGCACTTGTGTTAGTGTTGAAAAACCACTTTTCGCACTTGTGTTAGTGTTGAAAAACCACTTTTCGCACTTGTGTTGGTGCAGGAAACCACTTTTGCACTTGTATTAGTGTGGAAAAAACACTTTTTGCACTTGTGATAGTGTTGAAAAACCACTTTACGCACTTGTGTTAGTGTTGAAAAACCACTTTTCGCACTTGTGTTAGTGTTGAAAAACCACTTTTCGCACTTGTGTTGGTGCAGGAAACCACTTTTGCACTTGTATTAGTGTGGAAAAAACACTTTTCGCACTTGTGTTAGTGTTGAAAAACCACTTTTCGCACTTGTGTTAGTGTTGAAAAACCACTTTTCGCACTTGTGTTGGTGCAGGAAACCACTTTTGCACTTGTATTAGTGTGGAAAAAACACTTTTTACACTTGTGATAGTGTTGAAAAACCACTTTTCGCATGTGTGTTAGTGTTGAAAAACCACTTTTCGCACTTGTGTTGGTGCAGGAAACCACTTTTGCACTTGTATTAGTGTGGAAAAACCACTTTTCGCACTTGTGTTAGTGTTGAAAAACCACTTTTCGCACTTGTGTTGGTGCAGGAAACCACTTTTGCACTTGTATTAGTGTGGAAAACCACTTTTCGCACTTGTGTTATTGTTGAAAAACCACTTTTCGCACTTGTGTTAGTGTTGAAAAACCACTTTTCGCACTTGTGTTAGTGTTGAAAAACCACTTTTCGCACTTGTGTTGGTGCAGGAAACCACTTTTGCACTTGTATTAGTGTGGAAAAAACACTTTTTGCACTTGTGATAGTGTTGAAAAACCACTTTTCGCACTTGTGTTAGTGTTGAAAAACCACTTTTCGCACTTGTGTTGGTGCAGGAAACCACTTTTGCACTTGTATTAGTGTGGAAAAACCACTTTTCGCACTTGTGTTAGTGTTGAAAAACAACTTTTTGCACTTGTCTTAGTGTTGAAAAACCACTTTTCGCACTTGTATTAGTGTGGAAAAACCACTTTTCGCACTTGTGTTGGTGCAGGAAACCACTTTTGCACTTGTATTAGTGTGGAAAAACCACTTTTCGCACTTGTGTTAGTGTTGAAAAACCACTTTTCGCACTTGTGTTGGTGCAGGAATCCACTTTTGCACTTGTATTAGTGTGGAAAAACTACTTTTCGCACTTGTGTTTGTGTTGAAAAACCACTTTTCGCACTTGTGTTAGTGTTGAAAAACCACTTTTTGCACTTGTGTTAGTGTTGAAAAAGCACTTTTCGCACTTGTGTTGGTGCAGGAAACCACTTTTGCACTTGTATTAGTTTGGAAAAAACACTTTTTGCACTTGTGATAGTGTTGAAAAACCACTTTTCGCACTTGTGTTGGTGTTGAAAAACCACTTCTCGCACTTGTGCTAGTGTTGAAAAACCACTTTTCGCACTTGTGTTGGTGCAGGAAACCACTTTTGCACTTGTATTAGTGTGGAAAAAACACTTTTTGCACTTGTATTAGTGTAGAAAAAACACTTTTCGCACTTGTGATAGTGTTGAAAAACCACTTTTCGCACTTGTGTTGGTGCAGGAAACCACTTTTGCACTTGTATTAGTGTGGAAAAATCACTTTTCGCACTTGTGTTAGTGTTGAAAAACCACTTTTCGCACTTGTGTTGGTGCAGGAAACCACTTTTGCACTTGTATTAGTGTGGAAAAAACACTTTTTGCACTTGTGATAGTGTTGAAAAACCACTTTTCGCACTTGTGTTAGTGTTGAAAAACCACTTTTCGCACTTGTGTTAGTGTTGAAAAACCACTTTTCGCACTTGTGTTGGTGCAGGAAACCACTTTTGCACTTGTATTAGTGTGGAAAAAACACTTTTCGCACTTGTGTTAGTGTTGAAAAACCACTTCTCGCACTTGTGTTAGTGTTGAAAAACCACTTTTCGCACTTGTGTTGGTGCAGGAAACCACTTTTGCACTTGTATTAGTGTGGAAAAATCACTTTTCGCACTTGTGTTAGTGTTGAAAAACCACTTTTTGCACTTGTGTTGGTGCAGGAAACCACTTTTGCACTTGTATTAGTGTGGAAAAAACACTTTTTGCACTTGTGATAGTGTTGAAAAACCACTTTTCGCACTTGTGTTAGTGTTGAAAAACCACTTTTCGCACTTGTGTTGGTGCAGGAAACCAATTTTGCACTTGTATTAGTGTGGAAAAATCACTTTTCGCACTTGTGTTAGTGTTGAAAAACCACTTTTCGCACTTGTGTTGGTGCCGGAAACAACCTTTGCACTTGTATTAGTGTGGAAAAAACACTTTTCGCACTTGTGTTAGTGTTGAAAAACCACTTTTCGCACTTGTGTTAGTGTTGAAAAACCACTTTTTGCACTTGTGTTGGTGCAGGAAACCACTTTTGCACTTGTATTAGTGTGGAAAAAACACTTTTTGCACTTGTGATAGTGTTGAAAAACCACTTTTCGCACTTGTGTTAGTGTTGAAAAACCACTTTTCGCACTTGTGTTAGTGTTGAAAAACCACTTTTCGCACTTGTGTTGGTGCAGGAAACCACTTTTGCACTTATATTAGTGTGGAAAAAACACTTTTCGCACTTGTGTTAGTGTTGAAAAACCACTTTTCGCACTTGTGTTAGTGTTGAAAAACCACTTTTCGCACATGTGTTGGTGCAGGAAACCACTTTTGCACTTGTATTAGTGTGGCAAAACCACTTTTCGCACTTGTGTTAGTGTTGAAAAACCACTTTTCGCACTTGTGTTGGTGCAGGAAACCACTTTTGCACTTGTATTAGTGTGGAAAAACCACTTTTCGCACTTGTGTTTGTGTTGAAAAACCACTTTTCGCACTTGTGTTAGTGTTGAAAAACCACTTTTCGCACTTGTGTTAGTGTTGAAAAACCACTTTTCGCACTTGTGTTGGTGCAGGAAACCACTTTTGCACTTGTATTAGTGTGGAAAAAACACTTTTTGCACTTGTGATAGTGTTGAAAAACCACTTTTCGCACTTGTGTTAGTGTTGAAAAACCACTTTTCGCACTTGTGTTGGTGCAGGAAACCACTTTTGCACTTGTATTACTGTGGAAAAACCATTTTTCGCACTTGTGTTAATGTTGAAAAACCACTTTTCGCACTTGTGTTAGTGTTGAAAAACCACTTTTCGCACTTGTGTTGGTGCAGGAAACCACTTTTGCACTTGTATTAGTGTGGAAAAAACACTTTTCGCACTTGTGTTAGTGTTGAAAAACCACTTTTCGCACTTGTGTTAGTGTTGAAAAACCACTTTTCGCACTTGTGTTGGTGCAGGAAACCACTTTTGCACTTGTATTAGTGTGGAAAAAACACTTTTTGCACTTGTGATAGTGTTGAAAAACCACTTTACGCACTTGTGTTAGTGTTGAAAAACCACTTTTCGCACTTGTGTTAGTGTTGAAAAACCACTTTTCGCACTTGTGTTGGTGCAGGAAACCACTTTTGCACTTGTATTAGTGTGGAAAAAACACTTTTCGCACTTGTGTTAGTGTTGAAAAACCACTTTTCGCACTTGTGTTAGTGTTGAAAAACCACTTTTCGCACTTGTGTTGGTGCAGGAAACCACTTTTGCACTTGTATTAGTGTGGAAAAAACACTTTTTACACTTGTGATAGTGTTGAAAAACCACTTTTCGCATGTGTGTTAGTGTTGAAAAACCACTTTTCGCACTTGTGTTGGTGCAGGAAACCACTTTTGCACTTGTATTAGTGTGGAAAAACCACTTTTCGCACTTGTGTTAGTGTTGAAAAACCACTTTTCGCACTTGTGTTGGTGCAGGAAACCACTTTTGCACTTGTATTAGTGTGGAAAACCACTTTTCGCACTTGTGTTATTGTTGAAAAACCACTTTTCGCACTTGTGTTAGTGTTGAAAAACCACTTTTCGCACTTGTGTTAGTGTTGAAAAACCACTTTTCGCACTTGTGTTGGTGCAGGAAACCACTTTTGCACTTGTATTAGTGTGGAAAAAACACTTTTTGCACTTGTGATAGTGTTGAAAAACCACTTTTCGCACTTGTGTTAGTGTTGAAAAACCACTTTTCGCACTTGTGTTGGTGCAGGAAACCACTTTTGCACTTGTATTAGTGTGGAAAAACCACTTTTCGCACTTGTGTTAGTGTTGAAAAACAACTTTTTGCACTTGTCTTAGTGTTGAAAAACCACTTTTCGCACTTGTATTAGTGTGGAAAAACCACTTTTCGCACTTGTGTTGGTGCAGGAAACCACTTTTGCACTTGTATTAGTGTGGAAAAACCACTTTTCGCACTTGTGTTAGTGTTGAAAAACCACTTTTCGCACTTGTGTTGGTGCAGGAATCCACTTTTGCACTTGTATTAGTGTGGAAAAACTACTTTTCGCACTTGTGTTTGTGTTGAAAAACCACTTTTCGCACTTGTGTTAGTGTTGAAAAACCACTTTTTGCACTTGTGTTAGTGTTGAAAAAGCACTTTTCGCACTTGTGTTGGTGCAGGAAACCACTTTTGCACTTGTATTAGTTTGGAAAAAACACTTTTTGCACTTGTGATAGTGTTGAAAAACCACTTTTCGCACTTGTGTTGGTGTTGAAAAACCACTTCTCGCACTTGTGCTAGTGTTGAAAAACCACTTTTCGCACTTGTGTTGGTGCAGGAAACCACTTTTGCACTTGTATTAGTGTGGAAAAAACACTTTTTGCACTTGTATTAGTGTAGAAAAAACACTTTTCGCACTTGTGATAGTGTTGAAAAACCACTTTTCGCACTTGTGTTGGTGCAGGAAACCACTTTTGCACTTGTATTAGTGTGGAAAAATCACTTTTCGCACTTGTGTTAGTGTTGAAAAACCACTTTTCGCACTTGTGTTGGTGCAGGAAACCACTTTTGCACTTGTATTAGTGTGGAAAAAACACTTTTTGCACTTGTGATAGTGTTGAAAAACCACTTTTCGCACTTGTGTTAGTGTTGAAAAACCACTTTTCGCACTTGTGTTAGTGTTGAAAAACCACTTTTCGCACTTGTGTTGGTGCAGGAAACCACTTTTGCACTTGTATTAGTGTGGAAAAAACACTTTTCGCACTTGTGTTAGTGTTGAAAAACCACTTCTCGCACTTGTGTTAGTGTTGAAAAACCACTTTTCGCACTTGTGTTGGTGCAGGAAACCACTTTTGCACTTGTATTAGTGTGGAAAAAACACTTTGTGCACTTCTGTTAGTGTTGAAAAACCACTTTTCGCACTTGTGTTAGTGTTGAAAAACCACTTTTCGCACTTGTGTTAGTGTTGAAAAACCACTTTTCGCACTTGTGTTGGTGCAGGAAACCACTTTTGCACTTGTATTAGTGTGGAAAAAACACTTTTTGCACTTGTGATAGTGTTGAAAAACCACTTTTCGCACTTGTGTTAGTGTTGAAAAACCACTTTTCGCACTTGTGTTGGTGCAGGAAACCACTTTTGCACTTGTATTAGTGTGGAAAAACCACTTTTCGCACTTGTGTTAGTGTTGAAAAACAACTTTTTGCACTTGTCTTAGTGTTGAAGAACCACTTTTCGCACTTGTATTAGTGTGGAAAAACCACTTTTCGCACTTGTGTTGGTGCAGGAAACCACTTTTGCACTTGTATTAGTGTGGAAAAACCACTTTTCGCACTTGTGTTAGTGTTGAAAAACCACTTTTCGCACTTGTGTTGGTGCAGGAATCCACTTTTGCACTTGTATTAGTGTGGAAAAACTACTTTTCGCACTTGTGTTTGTGTTGAAAAACCACTTTTCGCACTTGTGTTAGTGTTGAAAAACCACTTTTTGCACTTGTGTTAGTGTTGAAAAAGCACTTTTCGCACTTGTGTTGGTGCAGGAAACCACTTTTGCACTTGTATTAGTTTGGAAAAAACACTTTTTGCACTTGTGATAGTGTTGAAAAACCACTTTTCGCACTTGTGTTGGTGTTGAAAAACCACTTCTCGCACTTGTGCTAGTGTTGAAAAACCACTTTTCGCACTTGTGTTGGTGCAGGAAACCACTTTTGCACTTGTATTAGTGTGGAAAAAACACTTTTTGCACTTGTATTAGTGTAGAAAAAACACTTTTCGCACTTGTGATAGTGTTGAAAAACCACTTTTCGCACTTGTGTTGGTGCAGGAAACCACTTTTGCACTTGTATTAGTGTGGAAAAATCACTTTTCGCACTTGTGTTAGTGTTGAAAAACCACTTTTCGCACTTGTGTTGGTGCAGGAAACCACTTTTGCACTTGTATTAGTGTGGAAAAAACACTTTTTGCACTTGTGATAGTGTTGAAAAACCACTTTTCGCACTTGTGTTAGTGTTGAAAAACCACTTTTCGCACTTGTGTTAGTGTTGAAAAACCACTTTTCGCACTTGTGTTGGTGCAGGAAACCACTTTTGCACTTGTATTAGTGTGGAAAAAACACTTTTCGCACTTGTGTTAGTGTTGAAAAACCACTTCTCGCACTTGTGTTAGTGTTGAAAAACCACTTTTCGCACTTGTGTTGGTGCAGGAAACCACTTTTGCACTTGTATTAGTGTGGAAAAAACACTTTGTGCACTTGTATTAGTGTAGAAAAAACACTTTTCGCACTTGTGATAGTGTTGAAAAACCACTTTTCGCACTTGTGTTGGTGCAGGAAACCACTTTTGCACTTGTATTAGTGTGGAAAAATCACTTTTCGCACTTATGTTAGTGTTGAAAAACCACTTTTTGCACTTGTGTTGGTGCAGGAAACAACCTTTGCACTTGTATTAGTTTGGAAAAAACACTTTTCGCACTTGTGTTAGTGTTGAAAAACCACTTTTCGCACTTGTGTTGGTGCAGGAAACCACTTTTGCACTTGTATTAGTGTGGAAAAAACACTTTTTGCACTTGTGATAGTGTTGAAAAACCACTTTTCGCACTGGTGTTAGTGTTGAAAAACCACTTTTCGCACTTGTGTTAGTGTTGAAAAACCACTTTTCGCACTTGTGTTGGTGCAGGAAACCACTTTTGCACTTGTATTAGTGTGGAAAAAACACTTTTCGCACTTGTGTTAGTGTTGAAAAACCACTTTTCGCACTTGTGTTAGTGTTGAAAAACCACTTTTCGCACTTGTGTTGGTGCAGGAAACCACTTTTGCACTTGTATTAGTGTGGAAAAAACACTTGTTACACTTGTGATAGTGTTGAAAAACCACTTTTCGCACTTGTGTTAGTGTTGAAAAACCACTTTTCGCACATGTGTTGGTGCAGGAAACCACTTTTGCACTTGTATTAGTGTGGCAAAACCACTTTTCGCACTTGTGTTAGTGTTGAAAAACCACTTTTCGCACTTGTATTGGTGCAGGAAAACAATTTTGCACTTGTATTAGTGTGGAAAAAACACTTTTTGCACTTGTGATAGTGTTGGAAAACCACTTTTCGCACTTGTGTTAGTGTTGAAAAACCACTTTTCGCACTTGTGTTAGTGTTGAAAAACCACTTTTCGCACTTGTGTTGGTGCAGGAAACCACTTTTGCACTTGTATTAGTGTGGAAAAACACTTTTCGCACTTGTGTTAGTGTTGAAAAACCACTTCTCGCACTTGTGTTAGTGTTGAAAAACCACTTTTTGCACTTGTGTTGGTGCAGGAAACCACTTTTGCACTTGTATTAGTGTGGAAAAAACACTTTTTGCACTTGTATTAGTGTAGAAAAAACACTTTTCGCACTTGTGATAGTGTTGAAAAACCACTTTTCGCACTTGTGTTGGTGCAGGAAACCAATTTTGCACTTGTATTAGTGTGGAAAAATCACTTTTCGCACTTGTGTTAGTGTTGAAAAACCACTTTTCGCACTTGTGTTGGTGCCGGAAACAACCTTTGCACTTGTATTAGTGTGGAAAAAACACTTTTCGCACTTGTGTTAGTGTTGAAAAACCACTTTTCGCACTTGTGTTAGTGTTGAAAAACCACTTTTTGCACTTGTGTTGGTGCAGGAAACCACTTTTGCACTTGTATTAGTGTGGAAAAAACACTTTTTGCACTTGTGATAGTGTTGAAAAACCACTTTTCGCACTTGTGTTAGTGTTGAAAAACCACTTTTCGCACTTGTGTTGGTGCAGGAAACCACTTTTGCACTTATATTAGTGTGGAAAAAACACTTTTCGCACTTGTGTTAGTGTTGAAAAACCACTTTTCGCACTTGTGTTAGTGTTGAAAAACCACTTTTCGCACATGTGTTGGTGCAGGAAACCACTTTTGCACTTGTATTAGTGTGGCAAAACCACTTTTCGCACTTGTGTTAGTGTTGAAAAACCACTTTTCGCACTTGTGTTGGTGCAGGAAACCACTTTTGCACTTGTATTAGTGTGGAAAAACCACTTTTCGCACTTGTGTTTGTGTTGAAAAACCACTTTTCGCACTTGTGTTAGTGTTGAAAAACCACTTTTCGCACTTGTGTTAGTGTTGAAAAACCACTTTTCGCACTTGTGTTGGTGCAGGAAACCACTTTTGCACTTGTATTAGTGTGGGAAAAACACTTTTTGCACTTGTGATAGTGTTGAAAAACCACTTTTCGCACTTGTGTTAGTGTTGAAAAACCACTTTTCGCACTTGTGTTGGTGCAGGAAACCACTTTTGCACTTGTATTACTGTGGAAAAACCATTTTTCGCACTTGTGTTAATGTTGAAAAACCACTTTTCGCACTTGTGTTAGTGTTGAAAAACCACTTTTCGCACTTGTGTTGGTGCAGGAAACCACTTTTGCACTTGTATTAGTGTGGAAAAAACACTTTTCGCACTTGTGTTAGTGTTGAAAAACCACTTTTCGCACTTGTGTTAGTGTTGAAAAACCACTTTTCGCACTTGTGTTGGTGCAGGAAACCACTTTTGCACTTGTATTAGTGTGGAAAAAACACTTTTTGCACTTGTGATAGTGTTGAAAAACCACTTTACGCACTTGTGTTAGTGTTGAAAAACCACTTTTCGCACTTGTGTTAGTGTTGAAAAACCACTTTTCGCACTTGTGTTGGTGCAGGAAACCACTTTTGCACTTGTATTAGTGTGGAAAAAACACTTTTCGCACTTGTGTTAGTGTTGAAAAACCACTTTTCGCACTTGTGTTAGTGTTGAAAAACCACTTTTCGCACTTGTGTTGGTGCAGGAAACCACTTTTGCACTTGTATTAGTGTGGAAAAAACACTTTTTACACTTGTGATAGTGTTGAAAAACCACTTTTCGCATGTGTGTTAGTGTTGAAAAACCACTTTTCGCACTTGTGTTGGTGCAGGAAACCACTTTTGCACTTGTATTAGTGTGGAAAAACCACTTTTCGCACTTGTGTTAGTGTTGAAAAACCACTTTTCGCACTTGTGTTGGTGCAGGAAACCACTTTTGCACTTGTATTAGTGTGGAAAACCACTTTTCGCACTTGTGTTATTGTTGAAAAACCACTTTTCGCACTTGTGTTAGTGTTGAAAAACCACTTTTCGCACTTGTGTTAGTGTTGAAAAACCACTTTTCGCACTTGTGTTGGTGCAGGAAACCACTTTTGCACTTGTATTAGTGTGGAAAAAACACTTTTTGCACTTGTGATAGTGTTGAAAAACCACTTTTCGCACTTGTGTTAGTGTTGAAAAACCACTTTTCGCACTTGTGTTGGTGCAGGAAACCACTTTTGCACTTGTATTAGTGTGGAAAAACCACTTTTCGCACTTGTGTTAGTGTTGAAAAACAACTTTTTGCACTTGTCTTAGTGTTGAAAAACCACTTTTCGCACTTGTATTAGTGTGGAAAAACCACTTTTCGCACTTGTGTTGGTGCAGGAAACCACTTTTGCACTTGTATTAGTGTGGAAAAACCACTTTTCGCACTTGTGTTAGTGTTGAAAAACCACTTTTCGCACTTGTGTTGGTGCAGGAATCCACTTTTGCACTTGTATTAGTGTGGAAAAACTACTTTTCGCACTTGTGTTTGTGTTGAAAAACCACTTTTCGCACTTGTGTTAGTGTTGAAAAACCACTTTTTGCACTTGTGTTAGTGTTGAAAAAGCACTTTTCGCACTTGTGTTGGTGCAGGAAACCACTTTTGCACTTGTATTAGTTTGGAAAAAACACTTTTTGCACTTGTGATAGTGTTGAAAAACCACTTTTCGCACTTGTGTTGGTGTTGAAAAACCACTTCTCGCACTTGTGCTAGTGTTGAAAAACCACTTTTCGCACTTGTGTTGGTGCAGGAAACCACTTTTGCACTTGTATTAGTGTGGAAAAAACACTTTTTGCACTTGTATTAGTGTAGAAAAAACACTTTTCGCACTTGTGATAGTGTTGAAAAACCACTTTTCGCACTTGTGTTGGTGCAGGAAACCACTTTTGCACTTGTATTAGTGTGGAAAAATCACTTTTCGCACTTGTGTTAGTGTTGAAAAACCACTTTTCGCACTTGTGTTGGTGCAGGAAACCACTTTTGCACTTGTATTAGTGTGGAAAAAACACTTTTTGCACTTGTGATAGTGTTGAAAAACCACTTTTCGCACTTGTGTTAGTGTTGAAAAACCACTTTTCGCACTTGTGTTAGTGTTGAAAAACCACTTTTCGCACTTGTGTTGGTGCAGGAAACCACTTTTGCACTTGTATTAGTGTGGAAAAAACACTTTTCGCACTTGTGTTAGTGTTGAAAAACCACTTCTCGCACTTGTGTTAGTGTTGAAAAACCACTTTTCGCACTTGTGTTGGTGCAGGAAACCACTTTTGCACTTGTATTAGTGTGGAAAAAACACTTTGTGCACTTGTATTAGTGTAGAAAAAACACTTTTCGCACTTGTGATAGTGTTGAAAAACCACTTTTCGCACTTGTGTTGGTGCAGGAAACCACTTTTTCACTTGTATTAGTGTGGAAAAATCACTTTTCGCACTTATGTTAGTGTTGAAAAACCACTTTTCGCACTTGTGTTGGTGCAGGAAACAACCTTTGCACTTGTATTAGTTTGGAAAAAACACTTTTCGCACTTGTGTTAGTGTTGAAAAACCACTTTTTGCACTTGTGTTGGTGCAGGAAACCACTTTTGCACTTGTATTAGTGTGGGAAAAAATACTTTTTGCACTTGTGATAGTGTTGAAAAACCACTTTTCGCACTTGCGTTAGTGTTGAAAAACCACTTTTCGCACTTGTGTTAGTGTTGAAAAACCACTTTTCGCACTTGTGTTGGTGCAGGAAACCACTTTTGCACTTGTATTAGTGTGGAAAAACCACTTTTTGCACTTGTGATAGTGTTGAAAAACCACTTTTCGCACTTGTGTTAGTGTTGAAAAACCACTTTTAGCACCTGTGTTGGTGCAGGAAACCACTTTTGCACTTGTATTAGTGTGGAAAAACCATTTTCGCACTTGTGTTAGTGTTGAAAAACCACTTTTGCACTTGTGTTAGGGTTGAAAAACCACTTTTCGCACTTTTGTTGTTGCAGGAAACCACTTTTGCACTTGTATTAGTGTGGAAAAACCACTTTTTGCACTTGTGATAGTGTTGAAAAACCACTTTTCGCACTTGTGTTAGTGTTGAAAAACCACTTTTCGCACTTGTGTTGGTGCAGGAAACCACTTTTGCACTTGTATTAGTGTGGAAAAACCACTTTTTGCACTTGTGATAGTGTTGAAAAACCACTTTTCGCACTTGTGTTAGTGTTGAAAAACCACTTTTCGCACTTGTGTTGGTGCAGGAAACCACTTTTGCACTTGTATTAGTGTGGAAAAACCACTTTTTGCCCTTGTGATAGTGTTGAAAAACCACTTTTCGCACTTGTGTTAATGTTGAAAAACCACTTTTAGCACTTGTGTTGGTGCAGGAAACCACTTTTGCACTTGTATTAGTGTGGAAAAACCATTTTCGCACTTGTGTTAGTGTTGAAAAACCACTTTTGCACTTGTGTTAGTGTTGAAAACCCACTTTTCGCACTTGTGTTAGTGTTGAAAAACCACTTTTCACACTTGTGTTAGTGTTGAAAAACCACTTTTCGCACTTGTGTTGGTGCAGGAAACCACTTTTGCACTTGTATTAGTGTGGAAAAAACACTTTTCGCACTTGTGTTAGTGTTGAAAAACCACTTTTCGCACTTGTGTTAGTGTTGAAAAACCACTTTTCGCACTTGTGTTGGTGCAGGAAACCACTTTTGCACTTGTATTAGTGTGGAAAAAACACTTTGTGCACTTGTATTAGTGTAGAAAAAACACTTTTCGCACTTGTGATAGTGTTGAAAAACCACTTTTCGCACTTGTGTTGGTGCAGGAAACCACTTTTGCACTTGTATTAGTGTGGAAAAATCACTTTTCGCACTTATGTTAGTGTTGAAAAACCACTTTTCGCACTTGTGTTGGTGCAGGAAACAACCTTTGCACTTGTATTAGTTTGGAAAAAACACTTTTCGCACTTGTGTTAGTATTGAAAAACCACTTTTCGCACTTGTGTTGGTGCAGGAAACCACTTTTGCACTTGTATTAGTGTGGAAAAAACACTTTTTGCACTTGTGATATTGTTGAAAAACCACTTTTCGCACTGGTGTTAGTGTTGAAAAACCACTTTTCGCACTTGTGTTAGTGTTGAAAAACCACTTTTCGCACTTGTGTTGGTGCAGGAAACCACTTTTGCACTTGTATTAGTGTGGAAAAAACACTTTTCGCACTTGTGTTAGTGTTGAAAAACCACTTTTCGCACTTGTGTTAGTGTTGAAAAACCACTTTTCGCACTTGTGTTGGTGCAGGAAACCACTTTTGCACTTGTATTAGTGTGGAAAAAACACTTGTTACACTTGTGATAGTGTTGAAAAACCACTTTTCGCACTTGTGTTAGTGTTGAAAAACCACTTTTCGCACATGTGTTGGTGCAGGAAACCACTTTTGCACTTGTATTAGTGTGGCAAAACCACTTTTCGCACTTGTGTTAGTGTTGAAAAACCACTTTTCGCACTTGTGTTGGTGCAGGAAACCACTTTTGCACTTGTATTAGTGTGGAAAAAACACTTTTTGCACTTGTGATAGTGTTGAAAAACCACTTTTCGCACTTGTGTTAGTGTTGAAAAACCACTTTTCGCACTTGTGTTAGTGTTGAAAAACCACTTTTCGCACTTGTGTTGGTGCAGGAAACCACTTTTGCACTTGTATTAGTGTGGAAAAACACTTTTCGCACTTGTGTTAGTGTTGAAAAACCACTTCTCGCACTTGTGTTAGTGTTGAAAAACCACTTTTTGCACTTGTGTTGGTGCAGGAAACCACTTTTGCACTTGTATTAGTGTGGAAAAAACACTTTTTGCACTTGTATTAGTGTAGAAAAAACACTTTTCGCACTTGTGATAGTGTTGAAAAACCACTTTTCGCACTTGTGTTGGTGCAGGAAACCAATTTTGCACTTGTATTAGTGTGGAAAAATCACTTTTCGCACTTGTGTTAGTGTTGAAAAACCACTTTTCGCACTTGTGTTGGTGCAGGAAACAACCTTTGCACTTGTATTAGTGTGGAAAAAACACTTTTCGCACTTGTGTTAGTGTTGAAAAACCACTTTTCGCACTTGTGTTAGTGTTGAAAAACCACTTTTTGCACTTGTGTTGGTGCAGGAAACCACTTTTGCACTTGTATTAGTGTGGAAAAAACACTTTTTGCACTTGTGATAGTGTTGAAAAACCACTTTTCGCACTTGTGTTAGTGTTGAAAAACCACTTTTCGCACTTGTGTTAGTGTTGAAAAACCACTTTTCGCACTTGTGTTGGTGCAGGAAACCACTTTTGCACTTATATTAGTGTGGAAAAAACACTTTTCGCACTTGTGTTAGTGTTGAAAAACCACTTTTCGCACTTGTGTTAGTGTTGAAAAACCACTTTTCGCACATGTGTTGGTGCAGGAAACCACTTTTGCACTTGTATTAGTGTGGCAAAACCACTTTTCGCACTTGTGTTAGTGTTGAAAAACCACTTTTCGCACTTGTGTTGGTGCAGGAAACCACTTTTGCACTTGTATTAGTGTGGAAAAACCACTTTTCGCACTTGTGTTTGTGTTGAAAAACCACTTTTCGCACTTGTGTTAGTGTTGAAAAACCACTTTTCTCACTTGTGTTAGTGTTGAAAAACCACTTTTCGCACTTGTGTTGGTGCAGGAAACCACTTTTGCAGTTGTATTAGTGTGGAAAAAACACTTTTTGCACTTGTGATAGTGTTGAAAAACCACTTTTCGCACTTGTGTTAGTGTTGAAAAACCACTTTTCGCACTTGTGTTGGTGCAGGAAACCACTTTTGCACTTGTATTACTGTGGAAAAACCATTTTTCGCACTTGTGTTAGTGTTGAAAAACCACTTTTCGCACTTGTGTTAGTGTTGAAAAACCACTTTTCGCACTTGTGTTGGTGCAGGAAACCACTTTTGCACTTGTATTAGTGTGGAAAAAACACTTTTCGCACTTGTGTTAGTGTTGAAAAACCACTTTTCGCACTTGTGTTAGTGTTGAAAAACCACTTTTCGCACTTGTGTTGGTGCAGGAAACCACTTTTGCACTTGTATTAGTGTGGAAAAAACACTTTTTGCACTTGTGATAGTGTTGAAAAACCACTTTACACACTTGTGTTAGTGTTGAAAAACCACTTTTCGCACTTGTGTTAGTGTTGAAAAACCACTTTTCGCACTTGTGTTGGTGCAGGAAACCACTTTTGCACTTGTATTAGTGTGGAAAAAACACTTTTTACACTTGTGATAGTGTTGAAAAACCACTTTTCGCATGTGTGTTAGTGTTGAAAAACCACTTTTCGCACTTGTGTTGGTGCAGGAAACCACTTTTGCACTTGTATTAGTGTGGAAAAAACACTTTTTGCACTTGTATTAGTGTAGAAAAAACACTTTTCGCACTTGTGATAGTGTTGAAAAACCACTTTTCGCACTTGTGTTGGTGCAGGAAACCAATTTTGCACTTGTATTAGTGTGGAAAAATCACTTTTCGCACTTGTGTTAGTGTTGAAAAACCACTTTTCGCACTTGTGTTGGTGCCGGAAACAACCTTTGCACTTGTATTAGTGTGGAAAAAACACTTTTCGCACTTGTGTTAGTGTTGAAAAACCACTTTTCGCACTTGTGTTAGTGTTGAAAAACCACTTTTTGCACTTGTGTTGGTGCAGGAAACCACTTTTGCACTTGTATTAGTGTGGAAAAAACACTTTTTGCACTTGTGATAGTGTTGAAAAACCACTTTTCGCACTTGTGTTAGTGTTGAAAAACCACTTTTCGCACTTGTGTTAGTGTTGAAAAACCACTTTTCGCACTTGTGTTGGTGCAGGAAACCACTTTTGCACTTATATTAGTGTGGAAAAAACACTTTTCGCACTTGTGTTAGTGTTGAAAAACCACTTTTCGCACTTGTGTTAGTGTTGAAAAACCACTTTTCGCACATGTGTTGGTGCAGGAAACCACTTTTGCACTTGTATTAGTGTGGCAAAACCACTTTTCGCACTTGTGTTAGTGTTGAAAAACCACTTTTCGCACTTGTGTTGGTGCAGGAAACCACTTTTGCACTTGTATTAGTGTGGAAAAACCACTTTTCGCACTTGTGTTTGTGTTGAAAAACCACTTTTCGCACTTGTGTTAGTGTTGAAAAACCACTTTTCGCACTTGTGTTAGTGTTGAAAAACCACTTTTCGCACTTGTGTTGGTGCAGGAAACCACTTTTGCACTTGTATTAGTGTGGAAAAAACACTTTTTGCACTTGTGATAGTGTTGAAAAACCACTTTTCGCACTTGTGTTAGTGTTGAAAAACCACTTTTCGCACTTGTGTTGGTGCAGGAAACCACTTTTGCACTTGTATTACTGTAGAAAAACCATTTTTCGCACTTGTGTTAATGTTGAAAAACCACTTTTCGCACTTGTGTTAGTGTTGAAAAACCACTTTTCGCACTTGTGTTGGTGCAGGAAACCACTTTTGCACTTGTATTAGTGTGGAAAAAACACTTTTCGCACTTGTGTTAGTGTTGAAAAACCACTTTTCGCACTTGTGTTAGTGTTGAAAAACCACTTTTCGCACTTGTGTTGGTGCAGGAAACCACTTTTGCACTTGTATTAGTGTGGAAAAAACACTTTTTGCACTTGTGATAGTGTTGAAAAACCACTTTACGCACTTGTGTTAGTGTTGAAAAACCACTTTTCGCACTTGTGTTAGTGTTGAAAAACCACTTTTCGCACTTGTGTTGGTGCAGGAAACCACTTTTGCACTTGTATTAGTGTGGAAAAAACACTTTTCGCACTTGTGTTAGTGTTGAAAAACCACTTTTCGCACTTGTGTTAGTGTTGAAAAACCACTTTTCGCACTTGTGTTGGTGCAGGAAACCACTTTTGCACTTGTATTAGTGTGGAAAAAACACTTTTTACACTTGTGATAGTGTTGAAAAACCACTTTTCACATGTGTGTTAGTGTTGAAAAACCACTTTTCGCACTTGTGTTGGTGCAGGAAACCACTTTTGCACTTGTATTAGTGTGGAAAAACCACTTTTCGCACTTGTGTTAGTGTTGAAAAACCACTTTTCGCACTTGTGTTGGTGCAGGAAACCACTTTTGCACTTGTATTAGTGTGGAAAACCACTTTTCGCACTTGTGTTATTGTTGAAAAACCACTTTTCGCACTTGTGTTAGTGTTGAAAAACCACTTTTCGCACTTGTGTTAGTGTTGAAAAACCACTTTTCGCACTTGTGTTGGTGCAGGAAACCACTTTTGCACTTGTATTAGTGTGGAAAAAACACTTTTTGCACTTGTGATAGTGTTGAAAAACCACTTTTCGCACTTGTGTTAGTGTTGAAAAACCACTTTTCGCACTTGTGTTGGTGCAGGAAACCACTTTTGCACTTGTATTAGTGTGGAAAAACCACTTTTCGCACTTGTGTTAGTGTTGAAAAACAACTTTTTGCACTTGTCTTAGTGTTGAAAAACCACTTTTCGCACTTGTATTAGTGTGGAAAAACCACTTTTCGCACTTGTGTTGGTGCAGGAAACCACTTTTGCACTTGTATTAGTGTGGAAAAACCACTTTTCGCACTTGTGTTAGTGTTGAAAAACCACTTTTCGCACTTGTGTTGGTGCAGGAATCCACTTTTGCACTTGTATTAGTGTGGAAAAACTACTTTTCGCACTTGTGTTTGTGTTGAAAAACCACTTTTCGCACTTGTGTTAGTGTTGAAAAACCACTTTTTGCACTTGTGTTAGTGTTGAAAAACCACTTTTCGCACTTGTGTTGGTGCAGGAAACCACTTTTGCACTTGTATTAGTGTGGAAAAACACTTTTCGCACTTGTGTTAGTGTTGAAAAACCACTTCTCGCACTTGTGTTAGTGTTGAAAAACCACTTTTTGCACTTGTGTTGGTGCAGGAAACCACTTTTGCACTTGTATTAGTGTGGAAAAAACACTTTTTGCACTTGTATTAGTGTAGAAAAAACACTTTTCGCACTTGTGATAGTGTTGAAAAACCACTTTTCGCACTTGTGTTGGTGCAGGAAACCAATTTTGCACTTGTATTAGTGTGGAAAAATCACTTTTCGCACTTGTGTTAGTGTTGAAAAACCACTTTTCGCACTTGTGTTGGTGCCGGAAACAACCTTTGCACTTGTATTAGTGTGGAAAAAACACTTTTCGCACTTGTGTTAGTGTTGAAAAACCACTTTTCGCACTTGTGTTAGTGTTGAAAAACCACTTTTTGCACTTGTGTTGGTGCAGGAAACCACTTTTGCACTTGTATTAGTGTGGAAAAAACACTTTTTGCACTTGTGATAGTGTTGAAAAACCACTTTTCGCACTTGTGTTAGTGTTGAAAAACCACTTTTCGCACTTGTGTTAGTGTTGAAAAACCACTTTTCGCACTTGTGTTGGTGCAGGAAACCACTTTTGCACTTATATTAGTGTGGAAAAAACACTTTTCGCACTTGTGTTAGTGTTGAAAAACCACTTTTCGCACTTGTGTTAGTGTTGAAAAACCACTTTTCGCACATGTGTTGGTGCAGGAAACCACTTTTGCACTTGTATTAGTGTGGCAAAACCACTTTTCGCACTTGTGTTAGTGTTGAAAAACCACTTTTCGCACTTGTGTTGGTGCAGGAAACCACTTTTGCACTTGTATTAGTGTGGAAAAACCACTTTTCGCACTTGTGTTTGTGTTGAAAAACCACTTTTCGCACTTGTGTTAGTGTTGAAAAACCACTTTTCGCACTTGTGTTAGTGTTGAAAAACCACTTTTCGCACTTGTGTTGGTGCAGGAAACCACTTTTGCACTTGTATTAGTGTGGAAAAAACACTTTTTGCACTTGTGATAGTGTTGAAAAACCACTTTTCGCACTTGTGTTAGTGTTGAAAAACCACTTTTCGCACTTGTGTTGGTGCAGGAAACCACTTTTGCACTTGTATTACTGTGGAAAAACCATTTTTCGCACTTGTGTTAATGTTGAAAAACCACTTTTCGCACTTGTGTTAGTGTTGAAAAACCACTTTTCGCACTTGTGTTGGTGCAGGAAACCACTTTTGCACTTGTATTAGTGTGGAAAAAACACTTTTCGCACTTGTGTTAGTGTTGAAAAACCACTTTTCGCACTTGTGTTAGTGTTGAAAAACCACTTTTCGCACTTGTGTTGGTGCAGGAAACCACTTTTGCACTTGTATTAGTGTGGAAAAAACACTTTTTGCACTTGTGATAGTGTTGAAAAACCACTTTACGCACTTGTGTTAGTGTTGAAAAACCACTTTTCGCACTTGTGTTAGTGTTGAAAAACCACTTTTCGCACTTGTGTTGGTGCAGGAAACCACTTTTGCACTTGTATTAGTGTGGAAAAAACACTTTTCGCACTTGTGTTAGTGTTGAAAAACCACTTTTCGCACTTGTGTTAGTGTTGAAAAACCACTTTTCGCACTTGTGTTGGTGCAGGAAACCACTTTTGCACTTGTATTAGTGTGGAAAAAACACTTTTTACACTTGTGATAGTGTTGAAAAACCACTTTTCGCATGTGTGTTAGTGTTGAAAAACCACTTTTCGCACTTGTGTTGGTGCAGGAAACCACTTTTGCACTTGTATTAGTGTGGAAAAACCACTTTTCGCACTTGTGTTAGTGTTGAAAAACCACTTTTCGCACTTGTGTTGGTGCAGGAAACCACTTTTGCACTTGTATTAGTGTGGAAAACCACTTTTCGCACTTGTGTTATTGTTGAAAAACCACTTTTCGCACTTGTGTTAGTGTTGAAAAACCACTTTTCGCACTTGTGTTAGTGTTGAAAAACCACTTTTCGCACTTGTGTTGGTGCAGGAAACCACTTTTGCACTTGTATTAGTGTGGAAAAAACACTTTTTGCACTTGTGATAGTGTTGAAAAACCACTTTTCGCACTTGTGTTAGTGTTGAAAAACCACTTTTCGCACTTGTGTTGGTGCAGGAAACCACTTTTGCACTTGTATTAGTGTGGAAAAACCACTTTTCGCACTTGTGTTAGTGTTGAAAAACAACTTTTTGCACTTGTCTTAGTGTTGAAAAACCACTTTTCGCACTTGTATTAGTGTGGAAAAACCACTTTTCGCACTTGTGTTGGTGCAGGAAACCACTTTTGCACTTGTATTAGTGTGGAAAAACCACTTTTCGCACTTGTGTTAGTGTTGAAAAACCACTTTTCGCACTTGTGTTGGTGCAGGAATCCACTTTTGCACTTGTATTAGTGTGGAAAAACTACTTTTCGCACTTGTGTTTGTGTTGAAAAACCACTTTTCGCACTTGTGTTAGTGTTGAAAAACCACTTTTTGCACTTGTGTTAGTGTTGAAAAAGCACTTTTCGCACTTGTGTTGGTGCAGGAAACCACTTTTGCACTTGTATTAGTTTGGAAAAAACACTTTTTGCACTTGTGATAGTGTTGAAAAACCACTTTTCGCACTTGTGTTGGTGTTGAAAAACCACTTCTCGCACTTGTGCTAGTGTTGAAAAACCACTTTTCGCACTTGTGTTGGTGCAGGAAACCACTTTTGCACTTGTATTAGTGTGGAAAAAACACTTTTTGCACTTGTATTAGTGTAGAAAAAACACTTTTCGCACTTGTGATAGTGTTGAAAAACCACTTTTCGCACTTGTGTTGGTGCAGGAAACCACTTTTGCACTTGTATTAGTGTGGAAAAATCACTTTTCGCACTTGTGTTAGTGTTGAAAAACCACTTTTCGCACTTGTGTTGGTGCAGGAAACCACTTTTGCACTTGTATTAGTGTGGAAAAAACACTTTTTGCACTTGTGATAGTGTTGAAAAACCACTTTTCGCACTTGTGTTAGTGTTGAAAAACCACTTTTCGCACTTGTGTTAGTGTTGAAAAACCACTTTTCGCACTTGTGTTGGTGCAGGAAACCACTTTTGCACTTGTATTAGTGTGGAAAAAACACTTTTCGCACTTGTGTTAGTGTTGAAAAACCACTTCTCGCACTTGTGTTAGTGTTGAAAAACCACTTTTCACACTTGTGTTGGTGCAGGAAACCACTTTTGCACTTGTATTAGTGTGGAAAAATCACTTTTCGCACTTGTGTTAGTGTTGAAAAACCACTTTTTGCACTTGTGTTGGTGCAGGAAACCACTTTTGCACTTGTATTAGTGTGGAAAAAACACTTTTTGCACTTGTGATAGTGTTGAAAAACCACTTTTCGCACTTGTGTTAGTGTTGAAAAACCACTTTTCGCACTTGTGTTGGTGCAGGAAACCAATTTTGCACTTGTATTAGTGTGGAAAAAATCACTTTTCGCACTTGTGTTAGTGTTGAAAAACCACTTTTCGCACTTGTGTTGGTGCCGGAAACAACCTTTGCACTTGTATTAGTGTGGAAAAAACACTTTTCGCACTTGTGTTAGTGTTGAAAAACCACTTTTCGCACTTGTGTTAGTGTTGAAAAACCACTTTTTGCACTTGTGTTGGTGCAGGAAACCACTTTTGCACTTGTATTAGTGTGGAAAAAACACTTTTTGCACTTGTGATAGTGTTGAAAAACCACTTTTCGCACTTGTGTTAGTGTTGAAAAACCACTTTTCGCACTTGTGTTAGTGTTGAAAAACCACTTTTCGCACTTGTGTTGGTGCAGGAAACCACTTTTGCACTTATATTAGTGTGGAAAAAACACTTTTCGCACTTGTGTTAGTGTTGAAAAACCACTTTTCGCACTTGTGTTAGTGTTGAAAAACCACTTTTCGCACATGTGTTGGTGCAGGAAACCACTTTTGCACTTGTATTAGTGTGGCAAAACCACTTTTCGCACTTGTGTTAGTGTTGAAAAACCACTTTTCGCACTTGTGTTGGTGCAGGAAACCACTTTTGCACTTGTATTAGTGTGGAAAAACCACTTTTCGCACTTGTGTTTGTGTTGAAAAACCACTTTTCGCACTTGTGTTAGTGTTGAAAAACCACTTTTCGCACTTGTGTTAGTGTTGAAAAACCACTTTTCGCACTTGTGTTGGTGCAGGAAACCACTTTTGCACTTGTATTAGTGTGGAAAAAACACTTTTTGCACTTGTGATAGTGTTGAAAAACCACTTTTCGCACTTGTGTTAGTGTTGAAAAACCACTTTTCGCACTTGTGTTGGTGCAGGAAACCACTTTTGCACTTGTATTACTGTGGAAAAACCATTTTTCGCACTTGTGTTAATGTTGAAAAACCACTTTTCGCACTTGTGTTAGTGTTGAAAAACCACTTTTCGCACTTGTGTTGGTGCAGGAAACCACTTTTGCACTTGTATTAGTGTGGAAAAAACACTTTTCGCACTTGTGTTAGTGTTGAAAAACCACTTTTCGCACTTGTGTTAGTGTTGAAAAACCACTTTTCGCACTTGTGTTGGTGCAGGAAACCACTTTTGCACTTGTATTAGTGTGGAAAAAACACTTTTTGCACTTGTGATAGTGTTGAAAAACCACTTTACGCACTTGTGTTAGTGTTGAAAAACCACTTTTCGCACTTGTGTTAGTGTTGAAAAACCACTTTTCGCACTTGTGTTGGTGCAGGAAACCACTTTTGCACTTGTATTAGTGTGGAAAAAACACTTTTCGCACTTGTGTTAGTGTTGAAAAACCACTTTTCGCACTTGTGTTAGTGTTGAAAAACCACTTTTCGCACTTGTGTTGGTGCAGGAAACCACTTTTGCACTTGTATTAGTGTGGAAAAAACACTTTTTACACTTGTGATAGTGTTGAAAAACCACTTTTCGCATGTGTGTTAGTGTTGAAAAACCACTTTTCGCACTTGTGTTGGTGCAGGAAACCACTTTTGCACTTGTATTAGTGTGGAAAAACCACTTTTCGCACTTGTGTTAGTGTTGAAAAACCACTTTTCGCACTTGTGTTGGTGCAGGAAACCACTTTTGCACTTGTATTAGTGTGGAAAACCACTTTTCGCACTTGTGTTATTGTTGAAAAACCACTTTTCGCACTTGTGTTAGTGTTGAAAAACCACTTTTCGCACTTGTGTTAGTGTTGAAAAACCACTTTTCGCACTTGTGTTGGTGCAGGAAACCACTTTTGCACTTGTATTAGTGTGGAAAAAACACTTTTTGCACTTGTGATAGTGTTGAAAAACCACTTTTCGCACTTGTGTTAGTGTTGAAAAACCACTTTTCGCACTTGTGTTGGTGCAGGAAACCACTTTTGCACTTGTATTAGTGTGGAAAAACCACTTTTCGCACTTGTGTTAGTGTTGAAAAACAACTTTTTGCACTTGTCTTAGTGTTGAAAAACCACTTTTCGCACTTGTATTAGTGTGGAAAAACCACTTTTCGCACTTGTGTTGGTGCAGGAAACCACTTTTGCACTTGTATTAGTGTGGAAAAACCACTTTTCGCACTTGTGTTAGTGTTGAAAAACCACTTTTCGCACTTGTGTTGGTGCAGGAATCCACTTTTGCACTTGTATTAGTGTGGAAAAACTACTTTTCGCACTTGTGTTTGTGTTGAAAAACCACTTTTCGCACTTGTGTTAGTGTTGAAAAACCACTTTTTGCACTTGTGTTAGTGTTGAAAAAGCACTTTTCGCACTTGTGTTGGTGCAGGAAACCACTTTTGCACTTGTATTAGTTTGGAAAAAACACTTTTTGCACTTGTGATAGTGTTGAAAAACCACTTTTCGCACTTGTGTTGGTGTTGAAAAACCACTTCTCGCACTTGTGCTAGTGTTGAAAAACCACTTTTCGCACTTGTGTTGGTGCAGGAAACCACTTTTGCACTTGTATTAGTGTGGAAAAAACACTTTTTGCACTTGTATTAGTGTAGAAAAAACACTTTTCGCACTTGTGATAGTGTTGAAAAACCACTTTTCGCACTTGTGTTGGTGCAGGAAACCACTTTTGCACTTGTATTAGTGTGGAAAAATCACTTTTCGCACTTGTGTTAGTGTTGAAAAACCACTTTTCGCACTTGTGTTGGTGCAGGAAACCACTTTTGCACTTGTATTAGTGTGGAAAAAACACTTTTTGCACTTGTGATAGTGTTGAAAAACCACTTTTCGCACTTGTGTTAGTGTTGAAAAACCACTTTTCGCACTTGTGTTAGTGTTGAAAAACCACTTTTCGCACTTGTGTTGGTGCAGGAAACCACTTTTGCACTTGTATTAGTGTGGAAAAAACACTTTTCGCACTTGTGTTAGTGTTGAAAAACCACTTCTCGCACTTGTGTTAGTGTTGAAAAACCACTTTTCGCACTTGTGTTGGTGCAGGAAACCACTTTTGCACTTGTATTAGTGTGGAAAAAACACTTTGTGCACTTCTGTTAGTGTTGAAAAACCACTTTTCGCACTTGTGTTAGTGTTGAAAAACCACTTTTCGCACTTGTGTTAGTGTTGAAAAACCACTTTTCGCACTTGTGTTGGTGCAGGAAACCACTTTTGCACTTGTATTAGTGTGGAAAAAACACTTTTTGCACTTGTGATAGTGTTGAAAAACCACTTTTCGCACTTGTGTTAGTGTTGAAAAACCACTTTTCGCACTTGTGTTGGTGCAGGAAACCACTTTTGCACTTGTATTAGTGTGGAAAAACCACTTTTCGCACTTGTGTTAGTGTTGAAAAACAACTTTTTGCACTTGTCTTAGTGTTGAAGAACCACTTTTCGCACTTGTATTAGTGTGGAAAAACCACTTTTCGCACTTGTGTTGGTGCAGGAAACCACTTTTGCACTTGTATTAGTGTGGAAAAAACACTTTTCGCACTTGTGTTAGTGTTGAAAAACCACTTCTCGCACTTGTGTTAGTGTTGAAAAACCACTTTTCGCACTTGTGTTGGTGCAGGAAACCACTTTTGCACTTGTATTAGTGTGGAAAAATCACTTTTCGCACTTGTGTTAGTGTTGAAAAACCACTTTTTGCACTTGTGTTGGTGCAGGAAACCACTTTTGCACTTGTATTAGTGTGGAAAAAACACTTTTTGCACTTGTGATAGTGTTGAAAAACCACTTTTCGCACTTGTGTTAGTGTTGAAAAACCACTTTTCGCACTTGTGTTGGTGCAGGAAACCAATTTTGCACTTGTATTAGTGTGGAAAAATCACTTTTCGCACTTGTGTTAGTGTTGAAAAACCACTTTTCGCACTTGTGTTGGTGCCGGAAACAACCTTTGCACTTGTATTAGTGTGGAAAAAACACTTTTCGCACTTGTGTTAGTGTTGAAAAACCACTTTTCGCACTTGTGTTAGTGTTGAAAAACCACTTTTTGCACTTGTGTTGGTGCAGGAAACCACTTTTGCACTTGTATTAGTGTGGAAAAAACACTTTTTGCACTTGTGATAGTGTTGAAAAACCACTTTTCGCACTTGTGTTAGTGTTGAAAAACCACTTTTCGCACTTGTGTTAGTGTTGAAAAACCACTTTTCGCACTTGTGTTGGTGCAGGAAACCACTTTTGCACTTATATTAGTGTGGAAAAAACACTTTTCGCACTTGTGTTAGTGTTGAAAAACCACTTTTCGCACTTGTGTTAGTGTTGAAAAACCACTTTTCGCACATGTGTTGGTGCAGGAAACCACTTTTGCACTTGTATTAGTGTGGCAAAACCACTTTTCGCACTTGTGTTAGTGTTGAAAAACCACTTTTCGCACTTGTGTTGGTGCAGGAAACCACTTTTGCACTTGTATTAGTGTGGAAAAACCACTTTTCGCACTTGTGTTTGTGTTGAAAAACCACTTTTCGCACTTGTGTTAGTGTTGAAAAACCACTTTTCGCACTTGTGTTAGTGTTGAAAAACCACTTTTCGCACTTGTGTTGGTGCAGGAAACCACTTTTGCACTTGTATTAGTGTGGAAAAAACACTTTTTGCACTTGTGATAGTGTTGAAAAACCACTTTTCGCACTTGTGTTAGTGTTGAAAAACCACTTTTCGCACTTGTGTTGGTGCAGGAAACCACTTTTGCACTTGTATTACTGTGGAAAAACCATTTTTCGCACTTGTGTTAATGTTGAAAAACCACTTTTCGCACTTGTGTTAGTGTTGAAAAACCACTTTTCGCACTTGTGTTGGTGCAGGAAACCACTTTTGCACTTGTATTAGTGTGGAAAAAACACTTTTCGCACTTGTGTTAGTGTTGAAAAACCACTTTTCGCACTTGTGTTAGTGTTGAAAAACCACTTTTCGCACTTGTGTTGGTGCAGGAAACCACTTTTGCACTTGTATTAGTGTGGAAAAAACACTTTTTGCACTTGTGATAGTGTTGAAAAACCACTTTACGCACTTGTGTTAGTGTTGAAAAACCACTTTTCGCACTTGTGTTAGTGTTGAAAAACCACTTTTCGCACTTGTGTTGGTGCAGGAAACCACTTTTGCACTTGTATTAGTGTGGAAAAAACACTTTTCGCACTTGTGTTAGTGTTGAAAAACCACTTTTCGCACTTGTGTTAGTGTTGAAAAACCACTTTTCGCACTTGTGTTGGTGCAGGAAACCACTTTTGCACTTGTATTAGTGTGGAAAAAACACTTTTTACACTTGTGATAGTGTTGAAAAACCACTTTTCGCATGTGTGTTAGTGTTGAAAAACCACTTTTCGCACTTGTGTTGGTGCAGGAAACCACTTTTGCACTTGTATTAGTGTGGAAAAACCACTTTTCGCACTTGTGTTAGTGTTGAAAAACCACTTTTCGCACTTGTGTTGGTGCAGGAAACCACTTTTGCACTTGTATTAGTGTGGAAAACCACTTTTCGCACTTGTGTTATTGTTGAAAAACCACTTTTCGCACTTGTGTTAGTGTTGAAAAACCACTTTTCGCACTTGTGTTAGTGTTGAAAAACCACTTTTCGCACTTGTGTTGGTGCAGGAAACCACTTTTGCACTTGTATTAGTGTGGAAAAAACACTTTTTGCACTTGTGATAGTGTTGAAAAACCACTTTTCGCACTTGTGTTAGTGTTGAAAAACCACTTTTCGCACTTGTGTTGGTGCAGGAAACCACTTTTGCACTTGTATTAGTGTGGAAAAACCACTTTTCGCACTTGTGTTAGTGTTGAAAAACAACTTTTTGCACTTGTCTTAGTGTTGAAAAACCACTTTTCGCACTTGTATTAGTGTGGAAAAACCACTTTTCGCACTTGTGTTGGTGCAGGAAACCACTTTTGCACTTGTATTAGTGTGGAAAAACCACTTTTCGCACTTGTGTTAGTGTTGAAAAACCACTTTTCGCACTTGTGTTGGTGCAGGAATCCACTTTTGCACTTGTATTAGTGTGGAAAAACTACTTTTCGCACTTGTGTTTGTGTTGAAAAACCACTTTTCGCACTTGTGTTAGTGTTGAAAAACCACTTTTTGCACTTGTGTTAGTGTTGAAAAAGCACTTTTCGCACTTGTGTTGGTGCAGGAAACCACTTTTGCACTTGTATTAGTTTGGAAAAAACACTTTTTGCACTTGTGATAGTGTTGAAAAACCACTTTTCGCACTTGTGTTGGTGTTGAAAAACCACTTCTCGCACTTGTGCTAGTGTTGAAAAACCACTTTTCGCACTTGTGTTGGTGCAGGAAACCACTTTTGCACTTGTATTAGTGTGGAAAAAACACTTTTTGCACTTGTATTAGTGTAGAAAAAACACTTTTCGCACTTGTGATAGTGTTGAAAAACCACTTTTCGCACTTGTGTTGGTGCAGGAAACCACTTTTGCACTTGTATTAGTGTGGAAAAATCACTTTTCGCACTTGTGTTAGTGTTGAAAAACCACTTTTCGCACTTGTGTTGGTGCAGGAAACCACTTTTGCACTTGTATTAGTGTGGAAAAAACACTTTTTGCACTTGTGATAGTGTTGAAAAACCACTTTTCGCACTTGTGTTAGTGTTGAAAAACCACTTTTCGCACTTGTGTTAGTGTTGAAAAACCACTTTTCGCACTTGTGTTGGTGCAGGAAACCACTTTTGCACTTGTATTAGTGTGGAAAAAACACTTTTCGCACTTGTGTTAGTGTTGAAAAACCACTTCTCGCACTTGTGTTAGTGTTGAAAAACCACTTTTCGCACTTGTGTTGGTGCAGGAAACCACTTTTGCACTTGTATTAGTGTGGAAAAAACACTTTGTGCACTTCTGTTAGTGTTGAAAAACCACTTTTCGCACTTGTGTTAGTGTTGAAAAACCACTTTTCGCACTTGTGTTAGTGTTGAAAAACCACTTTTCGCACTTGTGTTGGTGCAGGAAACCACTTTTGCACTTGTATTAGTGTGGAAAAAACACTTTTTGCACTTGTGATAGTGTTGAAAAACCACTTTTCGCACTTGTGTTAGTGTTGAAAAACCACTTTTCGCACTTGTGTTGGTGCAGGAAACCACTTTTGCACTTGTATTAGTGTGGAAAAACCACTTTTCGCACTTGTGTTAGTGTTGAAAAACAACTTTTTGCACTTGTCTTAGTGTTGAAGAACCACTTTTCGCACTTGTATTAGTGTGGAAAAACCACTTTTCGCACTTGTGTTGGTGCAGGAAACCACTTTTGCACTTGTATTAGTGTGGAAAAACCACTTTTCGCACTTGTGTTAGTGTTGAAAAACCACTTTTCGCACTTGTGTTGGTGCAGGAATCCACTTTTGCACTTGTATTAGTGTGGAAAAACTACTTTTCGCACTTGTGTTTGTGTTGAAAAACCACTTTTCGCACTTGTGTTAGTGTTGAAAAACCACTTTTTGCACTTGTGTTAGTGTTGAAAAAGCACTTTTCGCACTTGTGTTGGTGCAGGAAACCACTTTTGCACTTGTATTAGTTTGGAAAAAACACTTTTTGCACTTGTGATAGTGTTGAAAAACCACTTTTCGCACTTGTGTTGGTGTTGAAAAACCACTTCTCGCACTTGTGCTAGTGTTGAAAAACCACTTTTCGCACTTGTGTTGGTGCAGGAAACCACTTTTGCACTTGTATTAGTGTGGAAAAAACACTTTTTGCACTTGTATTAGTGTAGAAAAAACACTTTTCGCACTTGTGATAGTGTTGAAAAACCACTTTTCGCACTTGTGTTGGTGCAGGAAACCACTTTTGCACTTGTATTAGTGTGGAAAAATCACTTTTCGCACTTGTGTTAGTGTTGAAAAACCACTTTTCGCACTTGTGTTGGTGCAGGAAACCACTTTTGCACTTGTATTAGTGTGGAAAAAACACTTTTTGCACTTGTGATAGTGTTGAAAAACCACTTTTCGCACTTGTGTTAGTGTTGAAAAACCACTTTTCGCACTTGTGTTAGTGTTGAAAAACCACTTTTCGCACTTGTGTTGGTGCAGGAAACCACTTTTGCACTTGTATTAGTGTGGAAAAAACACTTTTCGCACTTGTGTTAGTGTTGAAAAACCACTTCTCGCACTTGTGTTAGTGTTGAAAAACCACTTTTCGCACTTGTGTTGGTGCAGGAAACCACTTTTGCACTTGTATTAGTGTGGAAAAAACACTTTGTGCACTTGTATTAGTGTAGAAAAAACACTTTTCGCACTTGTGATAGTGTTGAAAAACCACTTTTCGCACTTGTGTTGGTGCAGGAAACCACTTTTGCACTTGTATTAGTGTGGAAAAATCACTTTTCGCACTTATGTTAGTGTTGAAAAACCACTTTTTGCACTTGTGTTGGTGCAGGAAACAACCTTTGCACTTGTATTAGTTTGGAAAAAACACTTTTCGCACTTGTGTTAGTGTTGAAAAACCACTTTTCGCACTTGTGTTGGTGCAGGAAACCACTTTTGCACTTGTATTAGTGTGGAAAAAACACTTTTTGCACTTGTGATAGTGTTGAAAAACCACTTTTCGCACTGGTGTTAGTGTTGAAAAACCACTTTTCGCACTTGTGTTAGTGTTGAAAAACCACTTTTCGCACTTGTGTTGGTGCAGGAAACCACTTTTGCACTTGTATTAGTGTGGAAAAAACACTTTTCGCACTTGTGTTAGTGTTGAAAAACCACTTTTCGCACTTGTGTTAGTGTTGAAAAACCACTTTTCGCACTTGTGTTGGTGCAGGAAACCACTTTTGCACTTGTATTAGTGTGGAAAAAACACTTGTTACACTTGTGATAGTGTTGAAAAACCACTTTTCGCACTTGTGTTAGTGTTGAAAAACCACTTTTCGCACATGTGTTGGTGCAGGAAACCACTTTTGCACTTGTATTAGTGTGGCAAAACCACTTTTCGCACTTGTGTTAGTGTTGAAAAACCACTTTTCGCACTTGTATTGGTGCAGGAAAACAATTTTGCACTTGTATTAGTGTGGAAAAAACACTTTTTGCACTTGTGATAGTGTTGGAAAACCACTTTTCGCACTTGTGTTAGTGTTGAAAAACCACTTTTCGCACTTGTGTTAGTGTTGAAAAACCACTTTTCGCACTTGTGTTGGTGCAGGAAACCACTTTTGCACTTGTATTAGTGTGGAAAAACACTTTTCGCACTTGTGTTAGTGTTGAAAAACCACTTCTCGCACTTGTGTTAGTGTTGAAAAACCACTTTTTGCACTTGTGTTGGTGCAGGAAACCACTTTTGCACTTGTATTAGTGTGGAAAAAACACTTTTTGCACTTGTATTAGTGTAGAAAAAACACTTTTCGCACTTGTGATAGTGTTGAAAAACCACTTTTCGCACTTGTGTTGGTGCAGGAAACCAATTTTGCACTTGTATTAGTGTGGAAAAATCACTTTTCGCACTTGTGTTAGTGTTGAAAAACCACTTTTCGCACTTGTGTTGGTGCCGGAAACAACCTTTGCACTTGTATTAGTGTGGAAAAAACACTTTTCGCACTTGTGTTAGTGTTGAAAAACCACTTTTCGCACTTGTGTTAGTGTTGAAAAACCACTTTTTGCACTTGTGTTGGTGCAGGAAACCACTTTTGCACTTGTATTAGTGTGGAAAAAACACTTTTTGCACTTGTGATAGTGTTGAAAAACCACTTTTCGCACTTGTGTTAGTGTTGAAAAACCACTTTTCGCACTTGTGTTAGTGTTGAAAAACCACTTTTCGCACTTGTGTTGGTGCAGGAAACCACTTTTGCACTTATATTAGTGTGGAAAAAACACTTTTCGCACTTGTGTTAGTGTTGAAAAACCACTTTTCGCACTTGTGTTAGTGTTGAAAAACCACTTTTCGCACATGTGTTGGTGCAGGAAACCACTTTTGCACTTGTATTAGTGTGGCAAAACCACTTTTCGCACTTGTGTTAGTGTTGAAAAACCACTTTTCGCACTTGTGTTGGTGCAGGAAACCACTTTTGCACTTGTATTAGTGTGGAAAAACCACTTTTCGCACTTGTGTTTGTGTTGAAAAACCACTTTTCGCACTTGTGTTAGTGTTGAAAAACCACTTTTCGCACTTGTGTTAGTGTTGAAAAACCACTTTTCGCACTTGTGTTGGTGCAGGAAACCACTTTTGCACTTGTATTAGTGTGGAAAAAACACTTTTTGCACTTGTGATAGTGTTGAAAAACCACTTTTCGCACTTGTGTTAGTGTTGAAAAACCACTTTTCGCACTTGTGTTGGTGCAGGAAACCACTTTTGCACTTGTATTACTGTGGAAAAACCATTTTTCGCACTTGTGTTAATGTTGAAAAACCACTTTTCGCACTTGTGTTAGTGTTGAAAAACCACTTTTCGCACTTGTGTTGGTGCAGGAAACCACTTTTGCACTTGTATTAGTGTGGAAAAAACACTTTTCGCACTTGTGTTAGTGTTGAAAAACCACTTTTCGCATGTGTGTTAGTGTTGAAAAACCACTTTTCGCACTTGTGTTGGTGCAGGAAACCACTTTTGCACTTGTATTAGTGTGGAAAAACCACTTTTCGCACTTGTGTTAGTGTTGAAAAACCACTTTTCGCACTTGTGTTGGTGCAGGAAACCACTTTTGCACTTGTATTAGTGTGGAAAACCACTTTTCGCACTTGTGTTATTGTTGAAAAACCACTTTTCGCACTTGTGTTAGTGTTGAAAAACCACTTTTCGCACTTGTGTTAGTGTTGAAAAACCACTTTTCGCACTTGTGTTGGTGCAGGAAACCACTTTTGCACTTGTATTAGTGTGGAAAAAACACTTTTTGCACTTGTGATAGTGTTGAAAAACCACTTTTCGCACTTGTGTTAGTGTTGAAAAACCACTTTTCGCACTTGTGTTGGTGCAGGAAACCACTTTTGCACTTGTATTAGTGTGGAAAAACCACTTTTCGCACTTGTGTTAGTGTTGAAAAACAACTTTTTGCACTTGTCTTAGTGTTGAAAAACCACTTTTCGCACTTGTATTAGTGTGGAAAAACCACTTTTCGCACTTGTGTTGGTGCAGGAAACCACTTTTGCACTTGTATTAGTGTGGAAAAACCACTTTTCGCACTTGTGTTAGTGTTGAAAAACCACTTTTCGCACTTGTGTTGGTGCAGGAATCCACTTTTGCACTTGTATTAGTGTGGAAAAACTACTTTTCGCACTTGTGTTTGTGTTGAAAAACCACTTTTCGCACTTGTGTTAGTGTTGAAAAACCACTTTTTGCACTTGTGTTAGTGTTGAAAAAGCACTTTTCGCACTTGTGTTGGTGCAGGAAACCACTTTTGCACTTGTATTAGTTTGGAAAAAACACTTTTTGCACTTGTGATAGTGTTGAAAAACCACTTTTCGCACTTGTGTTGGTGTTGAAAAACCACTTCTCGCACTTGTGCTAGTGTTGAAAAACCACTTTTCGCACTTGTGTTGGTGCAGGAAACCACTTTTGCACTTGTATTAGTGTGGAAAAAACACTTTTTGCACTTGTATTAGTGTAGAAAAAACACTTTTCGCACTTGTGATAGTGTTGAAAAACCACTTTTCGCACTTGTGTTGGTGCAGGAAACCACTTTTGCACTTGTATTAGTGTGGAAAAATCACTTTTCGCACTTGTGTTAGTGTTGAAAAACCACTTTTCGCACTTGTGTTGGTGCAGGAAACCACTTTTGCACTTGTATTAGTGTGGAAAAAACACTTTTTGCACTTGTGATAGTGTTGAAAAACCACTTTTCGCACTTGTGTTAGTGTTGAAAAACCACTTTTCGCACTTGTGTTAGTGTTGAAAAACCACTTTTCGCACTTGTGTTGGTGCAGGAAACCACTTTTGCACTTGTATTAGTGTGGAAAAAACACTTTTCGCACTTGTGTTAGTGTTGAAAAACCACTTCTCGCACTTGTGTTAGTGTTGAAAAACCACTTTTCGCACTTGTGTTGGTGCAGGAAACCACTTTTGCACTTGTATTAGTGTGGAAAAAACACTTTGTGCACTTGTATTAGTGTAGAAAAAACACTTTTCGCACTTGTGATAGTGTTGAAAAACCACTTTTCGCACTTGTGTTGGTGCAGGAAACCACTTTTTCACTTGTATTAGTGTGGAAAAATCACTTTTCGCACTTATGTTAGTGTTGAAAAACCACTTTTCGCACTTGTGTTGGTGCAGGAAACAACCTTTGCACTTGTATTAGTTTGGAAAAAACACTTTTCGCACTTGTGTTAGTGTTGAAAAACCACTTTTTGCACTTGTGTTGGTGCAGGAAACCACTTTTGCACTTGTATTAGTGTGGGAAAAAATACTTTTTGCACTTGTGATAGTGTTGAAAAACCACTTTTCGCACTTGCGTTAGTGTTGAAAAACCACTTTTCGCACTTGTGTTAGTGTTGAAAAACCACTTTTCGCACTTGTGTTGGTGCAGGAAACCACTTTTGCACTTGTATTAGTGTGGAAAAACCACTTTTTGCACTTGTGATAGTGTTGAAAAACCACTTTTCGCACTTGTGTTAGTGTTGAAAAACCACTTTTAGCACCTGTGTTGGTGCAGGAAACCACTTTTGCACTTGTATTAGTGTGGAAAAACCATTTTCGCACTTGTATTAGTGTTGAAAAACCACTTTTGCACTTGTGTTAGGGTTGAAAAACCACTTTTCGCACTTTTGTTGTTGCAGGAAACCACTTTTGCACTTGTATTAGTGTGGAAAAACCACTTTTTGCACTTGTGATAGTGTTGAAAAACCACTTTTCGCACTTGTGTTAGTGTTGAAAAACCACTTTTCGCACTTGTGTTGGTGCAGGAAACCACTTTTGCACTTGTATTAGTGTGGAAAAACCACTTTTTGCACTTGTGATAGTGTTGAAAAACCACTTTTCGCACTTGTGTTAGTGTTGAAAAACCACTTTTCGCACTTGTGTTGGTGCAGGAAACCACTTTTGCACTTGTATTAGTGTGGAAAAACCACTTTTTGCCCTTGTGATAGTGTTGAAAAACCACTTTTCGCACTTGTGTTAATGTTGAAAAACCACTTTTAGCACTTGTGTTGGTGCAGGAAACCACTTTTGCACTTGTATTAGTGTGGAAAAACCATTTTCGCACTTGTGTTAGTGTTGAAAAACCACTTTTGCACTTGTGTTAGTGTTGAAAACCCACTTTTCGCACTTGTGTTAGTGTTGAAAAACCACTTTTCACACTTGTGTTAGTGTTGAAAAACCACTTTTCGCACTTGTGTTGGTGCAGGAAACCACTTTTGCACTTGTATTAGTGTGGAAAAAACACTTTTCGCACTTGTGTTAGTGTTGAAAAACCACTTTTCGCACTTGTGTTAGTGTTGAAAAACCACTTTTCGCACTTGTGTTGGTGCAGGAAACCACTTTTGCACTTGTATTAGTGTGGAAAAAACACTTTGTGCACTTGTATTAGTGTAGAAAAAACACTTTTCGCACTTGTGATAGTGTTGAAAAACCACTTTTCGCACTTGTGTTGGTGCAGGAAACCACTTTTGCACTTGTATTAGTGTGGAAAAATCACTTTTCGCACTTATGTTAGTGTTGAAAAACCACTTTTCGCACTTGTGTTGGTGCAGGAAACAACCTTTGCACTTGTATTAGTTTGGAAAAAACACTTTTCGCACTTGTGTTAGTATTGAAAAACCACTTTTCGCACTTGTGTTGGTGCAGGAAACCACTTTTGCACTTGTATTAGTGTGGAAAAAACACTTTTTGCACTTGTGATATTGTTGAAAAACCACTTTTCGCACTGGTGTTAGTGTTGAAAAACCACTTTTCGCACTTGTGTTAGTGTTGAAAAACCACTTTTCGCACTTGTGTTGGTGCAGGAAACCACTTTTGCACTTGTATTAGTGTGGAAAAAACACTTTTCGCACTTGTGTTAGTGTTGAAAAACCACTTTTCGCACTTGTGTTAGTGTTGAAAAACCACTTTTCGCACTTGTGTTGGTGCAGGAAACCACTTTTGCACTTGTATTAGTGTGGAAAAAACACTTGTTACACTTGTGATAGTGTTGAAAAACCACTTTTCGCACTTGTGTTAGTGTTGAAAAACCACTTTTCGCACATGTGTTGGTGCAGGAAACCACTTTTGCACTTGTATTAGTGTGGCAAAACCACTTTTCGCACTTGTGTTAGTGTTGAAAAACCACTTTTCGCACTTGTGTTGGTGCAGGAAACCACTTTTGCACTTGTATTAGTGTGGAAAAAACACTTTTTGCACTTGTGATAGTGTTGAAAAACCACTTTTTGCACTTGTGTTAGTGTTGAAAAACCACTTTTCGCACTTGTGTTAGTGTTGAAAAACCACTTTTCGCACTTGTGTTGGTGCAGGAAACCACTTTTGCACTTGTATTAGTGTGGAAAAACACTTTTCGCACTTGTGTTAGTGTTGAAAAACCACTTTTCGCACTTGTGTTAGTGTTGAAAAACCACTTTTTGCACTTGTGTTGGTGCAGGAAACCACTTTTGCACTTGTATTAGTGTGGAAAAAACACTTTTTGCACTTGTATTAGTGTAGAAAAAACACTTTTCGCACTTGTGATAGTGTTGAAAAACCACTTTTCGCACTTGTGTTGGTGCAGGAAACCAATTTTGCACTTGTATTAGTGTGGAAAAATCACTTTTCGCACTTGTGTTAGTGTTGAAAAACCACTTTTCGCACTTGTGTTGGTGCAGGAAACAACCTTTGCACTTGTATTAGTGTGGAAAAAACACTTTTCGCACTTGTGTTAGTGTTGAAAAACCACTTTTCGCACTTGTGTTAGTGTTGAAAAACCACTTTTTGCACTTGTGTTGGTGCAGGAAACCACTTTTGCACTTGTATTAGTGTGGAAAAAACACTTTTTGCACTTGTGATAGTGTTGAAAAACCACTTTTCGCACTTGTGTTAGTGTTGAAAAACCACTTTTCGCACTTGTGTTAGTGTTGAAAAACCACTTTTCGCACTTGTGTTGGTGCAGGAAACCACTTTTGCACTTATATTAGTGTGGAAAAAACACTTTTCGCACTTGTGTTAGTGTTGAAAAACCACTTTTCGCACTTGTGTTAGTGTTGAAAAACCACTTTTCGCACATGTGTTGGTGCAGGAAACCACTTTTGCACTTGTATTAGTGTGGCAAAACCACTTTTCGCACTTGTGTTAGTGTTGAAAAACCACTTTTCGCACTTGTGTTGGTGCAGGAAACCACTTTTGCACTTGTATTAGTGTGGAAAAACCACTTTTCGCACTTGTGTTTGTGTTGAAAAACCACTTTTCGCACTTGTGTTAGTGTTGAAAAACCACTTTTCTCACTTGTGTTAGTGTTGAAAAACCACTTTTCGCACTTGTGTTGGTGCAGGAAACCACTTTTGCAGTTGTATTAGTGTGGAAAAAACACTTTTTGCACTTGTGATAGTGTTGAAAAACCACTTTTCGCACTTGTGTTAGTGTTGAAAAACCACTTTTCGCACTTGTGTTGGTGCAGGAAACCACTTTTGCACTTGTATTACTGTGGAAAAACCATTTTTCGCACTTGTGTTAGTGTTGAAAAACCACTTTTCGCACTTGTGTTAGTGTTGAAAAACCACTTTTCGCACTTGTGTTGGTGCAGGAAACCACTTTTGCACTTGTATTAGTGTGGAAAAAACACTTTTCGCACTTGTGTTAGTGTTGAAAAACCACTTTTCGCACTTGTGTTAGTGTTGAAAAACCACTTTTCGCACTTGTGTTGGTGCAGGAAACCACTTTTGCACTTGTATTAGTGTGGAAAAAACACTTTTTGCACTTGTGATAGTGTTGAAAAACCACTTTACACACTTGTGTTAGTGTTGAAAAACCACTTTTCGCACTTGTGTTAGTGTTGAAAAACCACTTTTCGCACTTGTGTTGGTGCAGGAAACCACTTTTGCACTTGTATTAGTGTGGAAAAAACACTTTTTACACTTGTGATAGTGTTGAAAAACCACTTTTCGCATGTGTGTTAGTGTTGAAAAACCACTTTTCGCACTTGTGTTGGTGCAGGAAACCACTTTTGCACTTGTATTAGTGTGGAAAAAACACTTTTTGCACTTGTATTAGTGTAGAAAAAACACTTTTCGCACTTGTGATAGTGTTGAAAAACCACTTTTCGCACTTGTGTTGGTGCAGGAAACCAATTTTGCACTTGTATTAGTGTGGAAAAATCACTTTTCGCACTTGTGTTAGTGTTGAAAAACCACTTTTCGCACTTGTGTTGGTGCCGGAAACAACCTTTGCACTTGTATTAGTGTGGAAAAAACACTTTTCGCACTTGTGTTAGTGTTGAAAAACCACTTTTCGCACTTGTGTTAGTGTTGAAAAACCACTTTTTGCACTTGTGTTGGTGCAGGAAACCACTTTTGCACTTGTATTAGTGTGGAAAAAACACTTTTTGCACTTGTGATAGTGTTGAAAAACCACTTTTCGCACTTGTGTTAGTGTTGAAAAACCACTTTTCGCACTTGTGTTAGTGTTGAAAAACCACTTTTCGCACTTGTGTTGGTGCAGGAAACCACTTTTGCACTTATATTAGTGTGGAAAAAACACTTTTCGCACTTGTGTTAGTGTTGAAAAACCACTTTTCGCACTTGTGTTAGTGTTGAAAAACCACTTTTCGCACATGTGTTGGTGCAGGAAACCACTTTTGCACTTGTATTAGTGTGGCAAAACCACTTTTCGCACTTGTGTTAGTGTTGAAAAACCACTTTTCGCACTTGTGTTGGTGCAGGAAACCACTTTTGCACTTGTATTAGTGTGGAAAAACCACTTTTCGCACTTGTGTTTGTGTTGAAAAACCACTTTTCGCACTTGTGTTAGTGTTGAAAAACCACTTTTCGCAGTTGTGTTAGTGTTGAAAAACCACTTTTCGCACTTGTGTTGGTGCAGGAAACCACTTTTGCACTTGTATTAGTGTGGAAAAAACACTTTTTGCACTTGTGATAGTGTTGAAAAACCACTTTTCGCACTTGTGTTAGTGTTGAAAAACCACTTTTCGCACTTGTGTTGGTGCAGGAAACCACTTTTGCACTTGTATTACTGTGGAAAAACCATTTTTCGCACTTGTGTTAATGTTGAAAAACCACTTTTCGCACTTGTGTTAGTGTTGAAAAACCACTTTTCGCACTTGTGTTGGTGCAGGAAACCACTTTTGCACTTGTATTAGTGTGGAAAAAACACTTTTCGCACTTGTGTTAGTGTTGAAAAACCACTTTTCGCACTTGTGTTAGTGTTGAAAAACCACTTTTCGCACTTGTGTTGGTGCAGGAAACCACTTTTGCACTTGTATTAGTGTGGAAAAAACACTTTTTGCACTTGTGATAGTGTTGAAAAACCACTTTACGCACTTGTGTTAGTGTTGAAAAACCACTTTTCGCACTTGTGTTAGTGTTGAAAAACCACTTTTCGCACTTGTGTTGGTGCAGGAAACCACTTTTGCACTTGTATTAGTGTGGAAAAAACACTTTTCGCACTTGTGTTAGTGTTGAAAAACCACTTTTCGCACTTGTGTTAGTGTTGAAAAACCACTTTTCGCACTTGTGTTGGTGCAGGAAACCACTTTTGCACTTGTATTAGTGTGGAAAAAACACTTTTTACACTTGTGATAGTGTTGAAAAACCACTTTTCACATGTGTGTTAGTGTTGAAAAACCACTTTTCGCACTTGTGTTGGTGCAGGAAACCACTTTTGCACTTGTATTAGTGTGGAAAAACCACTTTTCGCACTTGTGTTAGTGTTGAAAAACCACTTTTCGCACTTGTGTTGGTGCAGGAAACCACTTTTGCACTTGTATTAGTGTGGAAAACCACTTTTCGCACTTGTGTTATTGTTGAAAAACCACTTTTCGCACTTGTGTTAGTGTTGAAAAACCACTTTTCGCACTTGTGTTAGTGTTGAAAAACCACTTTTCGCACTTGTGTTGGTGCAGGAAACCACTTTTGCACTTGTATTAGTGTGGAAAAAACACTTTTTGCACTTGTGATAGTGTTGAAAAACCACTTTTCGCACTTGTGTTAGTGTTGAAAAACCACTTTTCGCACTTGTGTTGGTGCAGGAAACCACTTTTGCACTTGTATTAGTGTGGAAAAACCACTTTTCGCACTTGTGTTAGTGTTGAAAAACAACTTTTTGCACTTGTCTTAGTGTTGAAAAACCACTTTTCGCACTTGTATTAGTGTGGAAAAACCACTTTTCGCACTTGTGTTGGTGCAGGAAACCACTTTTGCACTTGTATTAGTGTGGAAAAACCACTTTTCGCACTTGTGTTAGTGTTGAAAAACCACTTTTCGCACTTGTGTTGGTGCAGGAATCCACTTTTGCACTTGTATTAGTGTGGAAAAACTACTTTTCGCACTTGTGTTTGTGTTGAAAAACCACTTTTCGCACTTGTGTTAGTGTTGAAAAACCACTTTTTGCACTTGTGTTAGTGTTGAAAAAGCACTTTTCGCACTTGTGTTGGTGCAGGAAACCACTTTTGCACTTGTATTAGTTTGGAAAAAACACTTTTTGCACTTGTGATAGTGTTGAAAAACCACTTTTCGCACTTGTGTTGGTGTTGAAAAACCACTTCTCGCACTTGTGCTAGTGTTGAAAAACCACTTTTCGCACTTGTGTTGGTGCAGGAAACCACTTTTGCACTTGTATTAGTGTGGAAAAAACACTTTTTGCACTTGTATTAGTGTAGAAAAAACACTTTTCGCACTTGTGATAGTGTTGAAAAACCACTTTTCGCACTTGTGTTGGTGCAGGAAACCACTTTTGCACTTGTATTAGTGTGGAAAAATCACTTTTCGCACTTGTGTTAGTGTTGAAAAACCACTTTTCGCACTTGTGTTGGTGCAGGAAACCACTTTTGCACTTGTATTAGTGTGGAAAAAACACTTTTTGCACTTGTGATAGTGTTGAAAAACCACTTTTCGCACTTGTGTTAGTGTTGAAAAACCACTTTTCGCACTTGTGTTAGTGTTGAAAAACCACTTTTCGCACTTGTGTTGGTGCAGGAAACCACTTTTGCACTTGTATTAGTGTGGAAAAAACACTTTTCGCACTTGTGTTAGTGTTGAAAAACCACTTCTCGCACTTGTGTTAGTGTTGAAAAACCACTTTTCGCACTTGTGTTGGTGCAGGAAACCACTTTTGCACTTGTATTAGTGTGGAAAAAACACTTTGTGCACTTGTATTAGTGTAGAAAAAACACTTTTCGCACTCGTGATAGTGTTGAAAAACCACTTTTCGCACTTGTGTTGGTGCAGGAAACCACTTTTTCACTTGTATTAGTGTGGAAAAATCACTTTTCGCACTTATGTTAGTGTTGAAAAACCACTTTTCGCACTTGTGTTGGTGCAGGAAACAACCTTTGCACTTGTATTAGTTTGGAAAAAACACTTTTCGCACTTGTGTTAGTGTTGAAAAACCACTTTTTGCACTTGTGTTGGTGCAGGAAACCACTTTTGCACTTGTATTAGTGTGGGAAAAAATACTTTTTGCACTTGTGATAGTGTTGAAAAACCACTTTTCGCACTTGCGTTAGTGTTGAAAAACCACTTTTCGCACTTGTGTTAGTGTTGAAAAACCACTTTTCGCACTTGTGTTGGTGCAGGAAACCACTTTTGCACTTGTATTAGTGTGGAAAAACCACTTTTTGCACTTGTGATAGTGTTGAAAAACCACTTTTCGCACTTGTGTTAGTGTTGAAAAACCACTTTTCGCACTTGTGTTGGTGCAGGAAACCACTTTTGCACTTGTATTAGTGTGGAAAAACCACTTTTTGCACTTGTGATAGTGTTGAAAAACCACTTTTCGCACTTGTGTTAGTGTTGAAAAACCACTTTTCGCACTTGTGTTGGTGCAGGAAACCACTTTTGCACTTGTATTAGTGTGGAAAAACCACTTTTTGCCCTTGTGATAGTGTTGAAAAACCACTTTTCGCACTTGTGTTAATGTTGAAAAACCACTTTTAGCACTTGTGTTGGTGCAGGAAACCACTTTTGCACTTGTATTAGTGTGGAAAAACCATTTTCGCACTTGTGTTAGTGTTGAAAAACCACTTTTGCACTTGTGTTAGTGTTGAAAACCCACTTTTCGCACTTGTGTTAGTGTTGAAAAACCACTTTTCACACTTGTGTTAGTGTTGAAAAACCACTTTTCGCACTTGTGTTGGTGCAGGAAACCACTTTTGCACTTGTATTAGTGTGGAAAAAACACTTTTCGCACTTGTGTTAGTGTTGAAAAACCACTTTTCGCACTTGTGTTAGTGTTGAAAAACCACTTTTCGCACTTGTGTTGGTGCAGGAAACCACTTTTGCACTTGTATTAGTGTGGAAAAAACACTTTGTGCACTTGTATTAGTGTAGAAAAAACACTTTTCGCACTTGTGATAGTGTTGAAAAACCACTTTTCGCACTTGTGTTGGTGCAGGAAACCACTTTTGCACTTGTATTAGTGTGGAAAAATCACTTTTCGCACTTATGTTAGTGTTGAAAAACCACTTTTCGCACTTGTGTTGGTGCAGGAAACAACCTTTGCACTTGTATTAGTTTGGAAAAAACACTTTTCGCACTTGTGTTAGTATTGAAAAACCACTTTTCGCACTTGTGTTGGTGCAGGAAACCACTTTTGCACTTGTATTAGTGTGGAAAAAACACTTTTTGCACTTGTGATATTGTTGAAAAACCACTTTTCGCACTGGTGTTAGTGTTGAAAAACCACTTTTCGCACTTGTGTTAGTGTTGAAAAACCACTTTTCGCACTTGTGTTGGTGCAGGAAACCACTTTTGCACTTGTATTAGTGTGGAAAAACACTTTTCGCACTTGTGTTAGTGTTGAAAAACCACTTTTCGCACTTGTGTTAGTGTTGAAAAACCACTTTTCGCACTTGTGTTGGTGCAGGAAACCACTTTTGCACTTGTATTAGTGTGGAAAAAACACTTGTTACACTTGTGATAGTGTTGAAAAACCACTTTTCGCACTTGTGTTAGTGTTGAAAAACCACTTTTCGCACATGTGTTGGTGCAGGAAACCACTTTTGCACTTGTATTAGTGTGGCAAAACCACTTTTCGCACTTGTGTTAGTGTTGAAAAACCACTTTTCGCACTTGTGTTGGTGCAGGAAACCACTTTTGCACTTGTATTAGTGTGGAAAAAACACTTTTTGCACTTGTGATAGTGTTGAAAAACCACTTTTCGCACTTGTGTTAGTGTTGAAAAACCACTTTTCGCACTTGTGTTAGTGTTGAAAAACCACTTTTCGCACTTGTGTTGGTGCAGGAAACCACTTTTGCACTTGTATTAGTGTGGAAAAACACTTTTCGCACTTGTGTTAGTGTTGAAAAAACACTTCTCGCACTTGTGTTAGTGTTGAAAAACCACTTTTTGCACTTGTGTTGGTGCAGGAAACCACTTTTGCACTTGTATTAGTGTGGAAAAAACACTTTTTGCACTTGTATTAGTGTAGAAAAAACACTTTTCGCACTTGTGATAGTGTTGAAAAACCACTTTTCGCACTTGTGTTGGTGCAGGAAACCAATTTTGCACTTGTATTAGTGTGGAAAAATCACTTTTCGCACTTGTGTTAGTGTTGAAAAACCACTTTTCGCACTTGTGTTGGTGCAGGAAACAACCTTTGCACTTGTATTAGTGTGGAAAAAACACTTTTCGCACTTGTGTTAGTGTTGAAAAACCACTTTTCGCACTTGTGTTAGTGTTGAAAAACCACTTTTTGCACTTGTGTTGGTGCAGGAAACCACTTTTGCACTTGTATTAGTGTGGAAAAAACACTTTTTGCACTTGTGATAGTGTTGAAAAACCACTTTTCGCACTTGTGTTAGTGTTGAAAAACCACTTTTCGCACTTGTGTTAGTGTTGAAAAACCACTTTTCGCACTTGTGTTGGTGCAGGAAACCACTTTTGCACTTATATTAGTGTGGAAAAAACACTTTTCGCACTTGTGTTAGTGTTGAAAAACCACTTTTCGCACTTGTGTTAGTGTTGAAAAACCACTTTTCGCACATGTGTTGGTGCAGGAAACCACTTTTGCACTTGTATTAGTGTGGCAAAACCACTTTTCGCACTTGTGTTAGTGTTGAAAAACCACTTTTCGCACTTGTGTTGGTGCAGGAAACCACTTTTGCACTTGTATTAGTGTGGAAAAACCACTTTTCGCACTTGTGTTTGTGTTGAAAAACCACTTTTCGCACTTGTGTTAGTGTTGAAAAACCACTTTTCGCACTTGTGTTAGTGTTGAAAAACCACTTTTCGCACTTGTGTTGGTGCAGGAAACCACTTTTGCACTTGTATTAGTGTGGAAAAAACACTTTTTGCACTTGTGATAGTGTTGAAAAACCACTTTTCGCACTTGTGTTAGTGTTGAAAAACCACTTTTCGCACTTGTGTTGGTGCAGGAAACCACTTTTGCACTTGTATTACTGTGGAAAAACCATTTTTCGCACTTGTATTAGTGTTGAAAAACCACTTTTCGCACTTGTGTTAGTGTTGAAAAACCACTTTTCGCACTTGTGTTGGTGCAGGAAACCACTTTTGCACTTGTATTAGTGTGGAAAAAACACTTTTCGCACTTGTGTTAGTGTTGAAAAACCACTTTTCGCACTTGTGTTAGTGTTGAAAAACCACTTTTCGCACTTGTGTTGGTGCAGGAAACCACTTTTGCACTTGTATTAGTGTGGAAAAAACACTTTTTGCACTTGTGATAGTGTTGAAAAACCACTTTACGCACTTGTGTTAGTGTTGAAAAACCACTTTTCGCACTTGTGTTAGTGTTGAAAAACCACTTTTCGCACTAGTGTTGGTGCAGGAAACCACTTTTGCACTTGTATTAGTGTGGAAAAAACACTTTTCGCACTTGTGTTAGTGTTGAAAAACCACTTTTCGCACTTGTGTTAGTGTTGAAAAACCACTTTTCGCACTTGTGTTGGTGCAGGAAACCACTTTTGCACTTGTATTAGTGTGGAAAAAACACTTTTTACACTTGTGATAGTGTTGAAAAACCACTTTTCGCATGTGTGTTAGTGTTGAAAAACCACTTTTCGCACTTGTGTTGGTGCAGGAAACCACTTTTGCACTTGTATTAGTGTGGAAAAACCACTTTTTGCACTTGTGTTAGTGTTGAAAAACCACTTTTCGCACTTGTGTTGGTGCAGGAAACCACTTTTGCACTTGTATTAGTGTGGAAAAACCACTTTTCGCACTTGTGTTATTGTTGAAAAACCACTTTTCGCACTTGTGTTAGTGTTGAAAAACCACTTTTCGCACTTGTGTTAGTGTTGAAAAACCACTTTTCGCACTTGTGTTGGTGCAGGAAACCACTTTTGCACTTGTATTAGTGTGGAAAAAACACTTTTTGCACTTGTGATAGTGTTGAAAAACCACTTTTCGCACTTGTGTTAGTGTTGAAAAACCACTTTTCGCACTTGTGTTGGTGCAGGAAACCACTTTTGCACTTGTATTAGTGTGGAAAAACCACTTTTCGCACTTGTGTTAGTGTTGAAAAACAACTTTTTGCACTTGTCTTAGTGTTGAAAAACCACTTTTCGCACTTGTATTAGTGTGGAAAAACCACTTTTCGCACTTGTGTTGGTGCAGGAAACCACTTTTGCACTTGTATTAGTGTGGAAAAACCACTTTTCGCACTTGTGTTAGTGTTGAAAAACCACTTTTCGCACTTGTGTTGGTGCAGGAAACCACTTTTGCACTTGTATTAGTGTGGAAAAACTACTTTTCGCACTTGTGTTTGTGTTGAAAAACCACTTTTCGCACTTGTGTTAGTGTTGAAAAACCACTTTTTGCACTTGTGTTAGTGTTGAAAAAGCACTTTTCGCACTTGTGTTGGTGCAGGAAACCACTTTTGCACTTGTATTAGTTTGGAAAAAACACTTTTTGCACTTGTGATAGTGTTGAAAAACCACTTTTCGCACTTGTGTTGGTGTTGAAAAACCACTTTTCGCACTTGTGTTGGTGCAGGAAACCACTTTTACACTTGTATTAGTGTGGAAAAACCACTTTTCGCACTTGTGTTAGTGTTGAAAAACCACTTTTCGCACTTGTATTAGTGTGGAAAAAACACTTTTTGCACTTGTGATAGTGTTGAAAAACCATTTTTCGCACTTGTGTTAGTGTTGAAAAACCACTTTTCGCACTTGTGTTGGTGCAGGAAACCACTTTTGCACTTGTATTAGTGTGGAAAAAACACTTTTCGCACTTGTGTTAGTGTTGAAAAACCACTTTTCGCACTTGTGTTAGTGTTGAAAAACCACTTTTCGCACTTGTGTTGGTGCAGGAAACCACTTTTGCACTTGTATTAGTGTGGAAAAAACACTTGTTACACTTGTGATAGTGTTGAAAAACCACTTTTCGCACTTGTGTTAGTGTTGAAAAACCACTTTTCGCACATGTGTTGGTGCAGGAAACCACTTTTGCACTTGTATTAGTGTGGCAAAACCACTTTTCGCACTTGTGTTAGTGTTGAAAAACCACTTTTCGCACTTGTGTTGGTGCAGGAAACCACTTTTGCACTTGTATTAGTGTGGAAAAAACACTTTTTGCACTTGTGATAGTGTTGAAAAACCACTTTTCGCACTTGTGTTAGTGTTGAAAAACCACTTTTCGCACTTGTGTTAGTGTTGAAAAACCACTTTTCGCACTTGTGTTGGTGCAGGAAACCACTTTTGCACTTGTATTAGTGTGGAAAAACACTTTTCGCACTTGTGTTAGTGTTGAAAAACACTTCTCGCACTTGTGTTAGTGTTGAAAAACCACTTTTTGCACTTGTGTTGGTGCAGGAAACCACTTTTGCACTTGTATTAGTGTGGAAAAAACACTTTTTGCACTTGTATTAGTGTAGAAAAAACACTTTTCGCACTTGTGATAGTGTTGAAAAACCACTTTTCGCACTTGTGTTGGTGCAGGAAACCAATTTTGCACTTGTATTAGTGTGGAAAAATCACTTTTCGCACTTGTGTTAGTGTTGAAAAACCACTTTTCGCACTTGTGTTGGTGCAGGAAACAACCTTTGCACTTGTATTAGTGTGGAAAAAACACTTCTCGCACTTGTGTTAGTGTTGAAAAACCACTTTTCGCACTTGTGTTAGTGTTGAAAAACCACTTTTCGCACTTGTGTTGGTGCAGGAAACCACTTTTGCACTTGTATTAGTGTGGAAAAAACACTTTTCGCACTTGTGTTAGTGTTGAAAAACCACTTTTCGCACTTGTGTTAGTGTTGAAAAACCACTTTTCGCACTTGTGTTGGTGCAGGAAACCACTTTTGCACTTGTATTAGTGTGGAAAAAACACTTTTTGCACTTGTGATAGTGTTGAAAAACCACTTTACGCACTTGTGTTAGTGTTGAAAAACCACTTTTCGCACTTGTGTTAGTGTTGAAAAACCACTTTTCGCACTTGTGTTGGTGCAGGAAACCACTTTTGCACTTGTATTAGTGTGGAAAAAACACTTTTCGCACTTGTGTTAGTGTTGAAAAACCACTTTTCGCACTTGTGTTAGTGTTGAAAAACCACTTTTCGCACTTGTGTTGGTGCAGGAAACCACTTTTGCACTTGTATTAGTGTGGAAAAAACACTTTTTACACTTGTGATAGTGTTGAAAAACCACTTTTCGCATGTGTGTTAGTGTTGAAAAACCACTTTTCGCACTTGTGTTGGTGCAGGAAACCACTTTTGCACTTGTATTAGTGTGGAAAAACCACTTTTCGCACTTGTGTTAGTGTTGAAAAACCACTTTTCGCACTTGTGTTGGTGCAGGAAACCACTTTTGCACTTGTATTAGTGTGGAAAAACCACTTTTCGCACTTGTGTTATTGTTGAAAAACCACTTTTCGCACTTGTGTTAGTGTTGAAAAACCACTTTTCGCACTTGTGTTAGTGTTGAAAAACCACTTTTCGCACTTGTGTTGGTGCAGGAAACCACTTTTGCACTTGTATTAGTGTGGAAAAAACACTTTTTGCACTTGTGATAGTGTTGAAAAACCACTTTTCGCACTTGTGTTAGTGTTGAAAAACCACTTTTCGCACTTGTGTTGGTGCAGGAAACCACTTTTGCACTTGTATTAGTGTGGAAAAACCACTTTTCGCACTTGTGTTAGTGTTGAAAAACAACTTTTTGCACTTGTCTTAGTGTTGAAAAACCACTTTTCGCACTTGTATTAGTGTGGAAAAACCACTTTTCGCACTTGTGTTGGTGCAGGAAACCACTTTTGCACTTGTATTAGTGTGGAAAAACCACTTTTCGCACTTGTGTTAGTGTTGAAAAACCACTTTTCGCACTTGTGTTGGTGCAGGAAACCACTTTTGCACTTGTATTAGTGTGGAAAAACTACTTTTCGCACTTGTGTTTGTGTTGAAAAACCACTTTTCGCACTTGTGTTAGTGTTGAAAAACCACTTTTTGCACTTGTGTTAGTGTTGAAAAAGCACTTTTCGCACTTGTGTTGGTGCAGGAAACCACTTTTGCACTTGTATTAGTTTGGAAAAAACACTTTTTGCACTTGTGATAGTGTTGAAAAACCACTTTTCGCACTTGTGTTGGTGTTGAAAAACCACTTTTCGCACTTGTGTTGGTGCAGGAAACCACTTTTACACTTGTATTAGTGTGGAAAAACCACTTTTCGCACTTGTGTTAGTGTTGAAAAACCACTTTTCGCACTTGTATTAGTGTGGAAAAAACACTTTTTGCACTTGTGATAGTGTTGAAAAACCATTTTTCGCACTTGTGTTAGTGTTGAAAAACCACTTTTCGCACTTGTGTTGGTGCAGGAAACCACTTTTGCACTTGTATTAGTGTGGAAAAAACACTTTTCGCACTTGTGTTAGTGTTGAAAAACCACTTTTCGCACTTGTGTTAGTGTTGAAAAACCACTTTTCGCACTTGTGTTGGTGCAGGAAACCACTTTTGCACTTGTATTAGTGTGGAAAAAACACTTGTTACACTTGTGATAGTGTTGAAAAACCACTTTTCGCACTTGTGTTAGTGTTGAAAAACCACTTTTCGCACATGTGTTGGTGCAGGAAACCACTTTTGCACTTGTATTAGTGTGGCAAAACCACTTTTCGCACTTGTGTTAGTGTTGAAAAACCACTTTTCGCACTTGTGTTGGTGCAGGAAACCACTTTTGCACTTGTATTAGTGTGGAAAAAACACTTTTTGCACTTGTGATAGTGTTGAAAAACCACTTTTCGCACTTGTGTTAGTGTTGAAAAACCACTTTTCGCACTTGTGTTAGTGTTGAAAAACCACTTTTCGCACTTGTGTTGGTGCAGGAAACCACTTTTGCACTTGTATTAGTGTGGAAAAACACTTTTCGCACTTGTGTTAGTGTTGAAAAACACTTCTCGCACTTGTGTTAGTGTTGAAAAACCACTTTTTGCACTTGTGTTGGTGCAGGAAACCACTTTTGCACTTGTATTAGTGTGGAAAAAACACTTTTTGCACTTGTATTAGTGTAGAAAAAACACTTTTCGCACTTGTGATAGTGTTGAAAAACCACTTTTCGCACTTGTGTTGGTGCAGGAAACCAATTTTGCACTTGTATTAGTGTGGAAAAATCACTTTTCGCACTTGTGTTAGTGTTGAAAAACCACTTTTCGCACTTGTGTTGGTGCAGGAAACAACCTTTGCACTTGTATTAGTGTGGAAAAAACACTTCTCGCACTTGTGTTAGTGTTGAAAAACCACTTTTCGCACTTGTGTTAGTGTTGAAAAACCACTTTTTGCACTTGTGTTGGTGCAGGAAACCACTTTTGCACTTGTATTAGTGTGGAAAAAACACTTTTTGCACTTGTGATAGTGTTGAAAAACCACTTTTCGCACTTGTGTTAGTGTTGAAAAACCACTTTTCGCACTTGTGTTAGTGTTGAAAAACCACTTTTCGCACTTGTGTTGGTGCAGGAAACCACTTTTGCACTTATATTAGTGTGGAAAAAACACTTTTCGCACTTGTGTTAGTGTTGAAAAACCACTTTTCGCACTTGTGTTAGTGTTGAAAAACCACTTTTCGCACATGTGTTGGTGCAGGAAACCACTTTTGCACTTGTATTAGTGTGGCAAAACCACTTTTCGCACTTGTGTTAGTGTTGAAAAACCACTTTTCGCACTTGTGTTGGTGCAGGAAACCACTTTTGCACTTGTATTAGTGTGGAAAAACTACTTTTCGCACTTGTGTTTGTGTTGAAAAACCACTTTTCGCACTTGTGTTAGTGTTGAAAAACCACTTTTTGCACTTGTGTTAGTGTTGAAAAAGCACTTTTCGCACTTGTGTTGGTGCAGGAAACCACTTTTGCACTTGTATTAGTTTGGAAAAAACACTTTTTGCACTTGTGATAGTGTTGAAAAACCACTTTTCGCACTTGTGTTGGTGTTGAAAAACCACTTTTCGCACTTGTGTTGGTGCAGGAAACCACTTTTACAATTGTATTAGTGTGGAAAAACCACTTTTCGCACTTGTGTTAGTGTTGAAAAACCACTTTTCGCACTTGTATTAGTGTGGAAAAAACACTTTTTGCACTTGTGATAGTGTTGAAAAACCACTTTTCGCACTTCTGTTAGTGTTGAAAAACCACTTTTCGCACTTGTGTTGGTGCAGGAAACCACTTTTGCACTTGTATTAGTGTGGAAAAACCACTTTTCACACTTCTGTTAGTGTTGAAAAACCACTTTTCGCACTTGTGTTGGTGCAGGAAACCACTTTTGCACTTGTATTAGTGTGGAAAAACCACTTTTCGCACTTGTGTTAGTGTTGAAAAACCACTTTTCGCACTTGTGTTGGTGCAGGAAACCACATTTGCCACTTGTATTAGTGTTGAAAAACCACTTTTCGCACTTGTGTTAGTGTTGAAAAACCACTTTTCGCACTTGTGTTGGTGCAGGAAACCACTTTTGCACTTGTATTAGTGTGGAAAAAACACTTTTTGCACTTGTGATAGTGTTGAAAAACCACTTTTCGCACTTGTGTTAGTGTTGAAAAACCACTTTTCGCACTTGTGTTGGTGCAGGAAACCACTTTTGCACTTGTATTACTGTGGAAAAACCATTATTCGCACTTGTGTTAGTGTTGAAAAACCACTTTTCGCACTTGTGTTAGTGTTGAAAAACCACTTTTCGCACTTGTGTTGGTGCAGGAAACCACTTTTGCACTTGTATTAGTGTGGAAAAACCACTTTTCGCACTTGTGTTAGTGTTGAAAAACAACTTTCCGCACTTGTGTTAGTGTTGAAAAACCACTTTTCGCACTTGTATTAGTGTGGAAAAAACACTTTTGGCACTTGTGTTAGTGTTGAAAAACCACTTTTCGCACTTGTGTTAGTGTTGAAAAACCACTTTTCGCACTTGTGTTGGTGCAGGAAACCACTTTTGCACTTGTATTAGTGTGGAAAAAACACTTTTCGCACTTGTGATAGTGTTGAAAAACCACTTTTCGCACTTGTGTTAGTGTTGAAAAACCACTTTTCGCACTTGTGTTGGTGCAGGAACCCACTTTTGCACTTGTACTAGTGTGGAAAAACCACTTTTCGCACTTGTGTTAGTGTTGAAAAACCACTTTTGCACTTGTGTTAGTGTTGAAAAACCACTTTTTGCACTTGTGATAGTGTTGAAAAACCACTTTTCGCACTTGTGTTAGTGTTGAAAAACCACTTTTAGCACTTGTGTTGGTGCAGGAAACCACTTTTGCACTTGTATTAGTGTGGAAAAACCATTTTCGCACTTGTGTTAGTGTTGAAAAACCACTTTTGCACTTGTGTTAGTGTTGAAAAACCACTTTTCGCACTTGTGTTAGTGTTGAAAAACCACTTTTCGCACTTGTGTTAGTGTTGAAAAACCACTTTTCACACTTGTGTTAGTGTTGAAAAACCACTTTTCGCACTTGTGTTGGTGCAGGAAACCACTTTTGCACTTGTATTAGTGTGGAAAAAACACTTTTCGCACTTGTGTTAGTGTTGAAAAACCACTTTTCGCACTTGTGTTAGTGTTGAAAAACCACTTTTCGCACTTGTGTTGGTGCAGGAAACCACTTTTGCACTTGTATTAGTGTGGAAAAAACACTTTTTACACTTGTGATAGTGTTGAAAAACCACTTTTCGCACTTGTGTTAGTGTTGAAAAAACACTTTTCGCACTTGTGTTGGTGTGGAAAAACCACTTTTCACACTTGTGTTAGTGTTGAAAAACCACTTTTTGCACTTGTGATAGTGTTGAAAAACCACTTTTCGCACTTCTGTTAGTGTTGAAAAACCACTTTTCGCACTTGTGTTGGTGCAGGAAACCACTTTTGCACTTGTATTAGTGTGGAAAAACCACTTTTTGCACTTGTGATAGTGTTGAAAAACCACTTTTCGCACTTCTGTTAGTGTTGAAAAACCACTTTTCGCACTTGTGTTGGTGCAGGAAACCACTTTTGCACTTGTATTAGTGTGGACAAAACACTTTTCGCACTTGTGTTAGTGTTGAAAAACCACTTTTCGCACTTGTGTTAGTGTTGAAAAACCACTTTTCGCACTTGTGTTGGTGCAGGAAACCACTTTTGCACTTGTATTAGTGTGGAAAAAACACTTTTTGCACTTGTGATAGTGTTGAAAAACCACTTTTCGCACTTGTGTTAGTGTTGAAAAACCACTTTTTGCACTTGTGTTAGTGTTGAAAAACCACTTTTCGCACTTCTGTTAGTGTTGAAAAACCACTTTTCGCACTTGTGTTGGTGCAGGAAACCACTTTTGCACTTGTATTAGTGTGGAAAAACCACTTTTTGCACTTGTGATAGTGTTGAAAAACCACTTTTCGCACTTCTGTTAGTGTTGAAAAACCACTTTTCGCACTTGTGTTGGTGCAGGAAACCACTTTTGCACTTGTATTAGTGTGGACAAAACACTTTTCGCACTTGTGTTAGTGTTGAAAAACCACTTTTCGCACTTGTGTTAGTGTTGAAAAACCACTTTTCGCACTTGTGTTGGTGCAGGAAACCACTTTTGCACTTGTATTAGTGTGGAAAAAACACTTTTTGCACTTGTGATAGTGTTGAAAAACCACTTTTCGCACTTGTGTTAGTGTTGAAAAACCACTTTTTGCACTTGTGTTAGTGTTGAAAAACCACTTTTCGCACTTGTGTTGGTGCAGGAAACCACTTTTGCACTTGTATTAGTGTGGAAAAAACACTTTTCGCACTTGTGTTAGTGTTGAAAAACCACTTCTCGCACTTGTGTTAGTGTTGAAAAACCACTTTTCGCACTTGTGTTGGTGCAGGAAACCACTTTTGCACTTGTATTAGTGTGGAAAAAACACTTTTTGCACTTGTATTAGTGTAGAAAAAACACTTTTCGCACTTGTGATAGTGTTGAAAAACCACTTTTCGCACTTGTGTTGGTGCAGGAAACCACTTTTGCACTTGTATTAGTGTGGAAAAATCACTTTTCGCACTTGTGTTAGTGTTGAAAAACCACTTTTCGCACTTGTGTTGGTGCAGGAAACCACTTTTGCACTTGTATTAGTGTGGAAAAAACACTTTTTGCACTTGTGATAGTGTTGAAAAACCACTTTTCGCACTTGTGTTAGTGTTGAAAAACCACTTTTCGCACTTGTGTTAGTGTTGAAAAACCACTTTTCGCACTTGTGTTGGTGCAGGAAACCACTTTTGCACTTGTATTAGTGTGGAAAAAACACTTTTCGCACTTGTGTTAGTGTTGAAAAACCACTTCTCGCACTTGTGTTAGTGTTGAAAAACCACTTTTCGCACTTGTGTTGGTGCAGGAAACCACTTTTGCACTTGTATTAGTGTGGAAAAAACACTTTGTGCACTTGTATTAGTGTAGAAAAAACACTTTTCGCACTTGTGATAGTGTTGAAAAACCACTTTTCGCACTTGTGTTGGTGCAGGAAACCACTTTTGCACTTGTATTAGTGTGGAAAAATCACTTTTCGCACTTGTGTTAGTGTTGAAAAACCACTTTTCGCACTTGTGTTGGTGCAGGAAACAACCTTTGCACTTGTATTAGTTTGGAAAAAACACTTTTCGCACTTGTGTTAGTGTTGAAAAACCACTTTTCGCACTTGTGTTGGTGCAGGAAACCACTTTTGCACTTGTATTAGTGTGGAAAAAACACTTTTTGCACTTGTGATAGTGTTGAAAAACCACTTTTCGCACTGGTGTTAGTGTTGAAAAACCACTTTTCGCACTTGTGTTAGTGTTGAAAAACCACTTTTCGCACTTGTGTTGGTGCAGGAAACCACTTTTGCACTTGTATTAGTGTGGAAAAAACACTTTTCGCACTTGTGTTAGTGTTGAAAAACCACTTTTCGCACTTGTGTTAGTGTTGAAAAACCACTTTTCGCACTTGTGTTGGTGCAGGAAACCACTTTTGCACTTGTATTAGTGTGGAAAAAACACTTGTTACACTTGTGATAGTGTTGAAAAACCACTTTTCGCACTTGTGTTAGTGTTGAAAAACCACTTTTCGCACATGTGTTGGTGCAGGAAACCACTTTTGCACTTGTATTAGTGTGGCAAAACCACTTTTTGCACTTGTGTTAGTGTTGAAAAACCACTTTTCGCACTTGTGTTGGTGCAGGAAACCACTTTTGCACTTGTATTAGTGTGGAAAAAACACTTTTTGCACTTGTGATAGTGTTGAAAAACCACTTTTCGCACTTGTGTTAGTGTTGAAAAACCACTTTTCGCACTTGTGTTAGTGTTGAAAAACCACTTTTCGCACTTGTGTTGGTGCAGGAAACCACTTTTGCACTTGTATTAGTGTGGAAAAACACTTTTCGCACTTGTGTTAGTGTTGAAAAACCACTTCTCGCACTTGTGTTAGTGTTGAAAAACCACTTTTTGCACTTGTGTTGGTGCAGGAAACCACTTTTGCACTTGTATTAGTGTGGAAAAAACACTTTTTGCACTTGTATTAGTGTAGAAAAAACACTTTTCGCACTTGTGATAGTGTTGAAAAACCACTTTTCGCACTTGTGTTGGTGCAGGAAACCAATTTTGCACTTGTATTAGTGTGGAAAAATCACTTTTCGCACTTGTGTTAGTGTTGAAAAACCACTTTTCGCACTTGTGTTGGTGCAGGAAACAACCTTTGCACTTGTATTAGTGTGGAAAAAACACTTTTCGCACTTGTGTTAGTGTTGAAAAACCACTTTTCGCACTTGTGTTAGTGTTGAAAAACCACTTTTTGCACTTGTGTTGGTGCAGGAAACCACTTTTGCACTTGTATTAGTGTGGAAAAAACACTTTTTGCACTTGTGATAGTGTTGAAAAACCACTTTTCGCACTTGTGTTAGTGTTGAAAAACCACTTTTCGCACTTGTGTTAGTGTTGAAAAACCACTTTTCGCACTTGTGTTGGTGCAGGAAACCACTTTTGCACTTATATTAGTGTGGAAAAAACACTTTTCGCACTTGTGTTAGTGTTGAAAAACCACTTTTCGCACTTGTGTTAGTGTTGAAAAACCACTTTTCGCACATGTGTTGGTGCAGGAAACCACTTTTGCACTTGTATTAGTGTGGCAAAACCACTTTTCGCACTTGTGTTAGTGTTGAAAAACCACTTTTCGCACTTGTGTTGGTGCAGGAAACCACTTTTGCACTTGTATTAGTGTGGAAAAACCACTTTTCGCACTTGTGTTTGTGTTGAAAAACCACTTTTCGCACTTGTGTTAGTGTTGAAAAACCACTTTTTGCACTTGTGTTAGTGTTGAAAAACCACTTTTCGCACTTGTGTTGGTGCAGGAAACCACTTTTGCACTTGTATTAGTGTGGAAAAAACACTTTTTGCACTTGTGATAGTGTTGAAAAACCACTTTTCGCACTTGTGTTAGTGTTGAAAAACCACTTTTCGCACTTGTGTTGGTGCAGGAAACCACTTTTGCACTTGTATTACTGTGGAAAAACCATTTTTCGCACTTGTGTTAGTATTGAAAAACCACTTTTCGCACTTGTGTTAGTGTTGAAAAACCACTTTTCGCACTTGTGTTGGTGCAGGAAACCACTTTTGCACTTGTATTAGTGTGGAAAAAACACTTTTCGCACTTGTGTTAGTGTTGAAAAACCACTTTTCGCACTTGTGTTAGTGTTGAAAAACCACTTTTCGCACTTGTGTTGGTGCAGGAAACCACTTTTGCACTTGTATTAGTGTGGAAAAAACACTTTTTGCACTTGTGATAGTGTTGAAAAACCACTTTACGCACTTGTGTTAGTGTTGAAAAACCACTTTTCGCACTTGTGTTAGTGTTGAAAAACCACTTTTCGCACTTGTGTTGGTGCAGGAAACCACTTTTGCACTTGTATTAGTGTGGAAAAAACACTTTTCGCACTTGTGTTAGTGTTGAAAAACCACTTTTCGCACTTGTGTTAGTGTTGAAAAACCACTTTTCGCACTTGTGTTGGTGCAGGAAACCACTTTTGCACTTGTATTAGTGTGGAAAAAACACTTTTTACACTTGTGATAGTGTTGAAAAACCACTTTTCGCATGTGTGTTAGTGTTGAAAAACCACTTTTCGCACTTGTGTTGGTGCAGGAAACCACTTTTGCACTTGTATTAGTGTGGAAAAACCACTTTTCGCACTTGTGTTAGTGTTGAAAAACCACTTTTCGCACTTGTGTTGGTGCAGGAAACCACTTTTGCACTTGTATTAGTGTGGAAAAACCACTTTTCGCACTTGTGTTATTGTTGAAAAACCACTTTTCGCACTTGTGTTGGTGCAGGAAACCACTTTTGCACTTGTATTAGTGTGGAAAAAACACTTTTTGCACTTGTGATAGTGTTGAAAAACCACTTTTCGCACTTGTGTTAGTGTTGAAAAACCACTTTTCGCACTTGTGTTGGTGCAGGAAACCACTTTTGCACTTGTATTAGTGTGGAAAAACCACTTTTCGCACTTGTGTTAGTGTTGAAAAACAACTTTTTGCACTTGTCTTAGTGTTGAAAAACCACTTTTCGCACTTGTATTAGTGTGGAAAAACCACTTTTCGCACTTGTGTTGGTGCAGGAAACCACTTTTGCACTTGTATTAGTGTGGAAAAACCACTTTTCGCACTTGTGTTAGTGTTGAAAAACCACTTTTCACACTTGTGTTGGTGCAGGAAACCACTTTTGCACTTGTATTAGTGTGGAAAAACTACTTTTCGCACTTGTGTTTGTGTTGAAAAACCACTTTTCGCACTTGTGTTAGTGTTGAAAAACCACTTTTTGCACTTGTGTTAGTGTTGAAAAAGCACTTTTCGCACTTGTGTTGGTGCACCACTTTTGCACTTGTATTAGTTTGGAAAAAACACTTTTTGCACTTGTGATAGTGTTGAAAAACCACTTTTCGCACTTGTGTTGGTGTTGAAAAACCACTTTTCGCACTTGTGTTGGTGCAGGAAACCACTTTTACACTTGTATTAGTGTGGAAAAACCACTTTTCGCACTTGTGTTAGTGTTGAAAAACCACTTTTCGCACTTGTATTAGTGTGGAAAAAACACTTTTTGCACTTGTGATAGTGTTGAAAAACCACTTTTCGCACTTCTGTTAGTGTTGAAAAACCACTTTTCGCACTTGTGTTGGTGCAGGAAACCACTTTTGCACTTGTATTAGTGTGGAAAAACCACTTTTCGCACTTCCGTTAGTGTTGAAAAACCACTTTTCGCACTTGTGTTGGTGCAGGAAACCACTTTTGCACTTGTATTAGTGTGGAAAAACCACTTTTCGCACTTGTGTTAGTGTTGAAAAACCACTTTTCGCACTTGTGTTGGTGCAGGAAACCACATTTGCCACTTGTATTAGTGTTGAAAAACCACTTTTCGCACTTGTGTTAGTGTTGAAAAACCACTTTTCGCACTTGTGTTGGTGCAGGAAACCACTTTTGCACTTGTATTAGTGTGGAAAAAACACTTTTTGCACTTGTGATAGTGTTGAAAAACCACTTTTCGCACTTGTGTTAGTGTTGAAAAACCACTTTTCGCACTGGTGTTGGTGCAGGAAACCACTTTTGCACTTGTATTACTGTGGAAAAACCATTTTTCGCACTTGTGTTAGTGTTGAAAAACCACTTTTCGCACTTGTGTTAGTGTTGAAAAACCACTTTTCGCATTTGTGTTGGTGCAGGAAACCACTTTTGCACTTGTATTAGTGTGGAAAAATCACTTTTCGCACTTGTGTTAGTGTTGAAAAACCACTTTTCGCACTTGTGTTGGTGCAGGAAACCACTTTTGCACTTGTATTAGTCTGGAAAAAACACTTTTTGCACTTGTGATAGTGTTGAAAAACCATTTTTCGCATTTGTGTTAGTGTTGAAAAACCACTTTTCGCACTTGTGTTAGTGTTGAAAAACCACTTTTCGCACTTGTGTTGGTGCAGGAAACCACTTTTGCACTTGTATTAGTGTGGAAAAAACACTTTTCGCACTTGTGTTAGTGTTGAAAAACCACTTCTCGCACTTGTGTTAGTGTTGAAAAACCACTTTTCGCACTTGTGTTGGTGCAGGAAACCACTTTTGCACTTGTATTAGTGTGGAAAAAACACTTTTTGCACTTGTGATAGTATTGAAAAACCACTTTTCGCACTTGTGTTAGTGTTGAAAAACCACTTTTCGCACTTGTGTTAGTGTTGAAAAATCACTTTTCGCACTTGTGTTGGTGCAGGAAACCACTTTTGCACTTGTATTAGTGTGGAAAAAACACTTTTCGCACTTGTGATAGTGTTAAAAAACCACTTTTCGCACTTGTGTTAGTGTTGAAAAACCACTTTTCGCACTTGTGTTGGTGCAGGAACCCACTTTTGCACTTGTACTAGTGTGGAAAAACCACTTTTCGCACTTGTGTTAGTGTTGAAAAACCACTTTTTGCACTTGTGTTAGTGTTGAAAAACCACTTTTCGCACTTGTGATAGTGTTGAAAAACCACTTTTTGCACTTATGTTGGTGCAGGAAACCACTTTTGCACTTGTATTAGTGTGGGAAAAAATACTTTTTGCACTTGTGATAGTGTTGAAAAACCACTTTTCGCACTTGCGTTAGTGTTGAAAAACCACTTTTCGCACTTGTGTTAGTGTTGAAAAACCACTTTTCGCACTTGTGTTGGTGCAGGAAACCACTTTTGCACTTGTATTAGTGTGGAAAAACCACTTTTTGCACTTGTGATAGTGTTGAAAAACCACTTTTCGCACTTGTGTTTGTGTTGAAAAACCACTTTTAGCACCTGTGTTGGTGCAGGAAACCACTTTTGCACTTGTATTAGTGTGGAAAAACCATTTTCGCACTTGTGTTAGTGTTGAAAAACCACTTTTGCACTTGTGTTAGTGTTGAAAAACCACTTTTCGCACTTTTGTTGTTGCAGGAAACCACTTTTGCACTTGTATTAGTGTGGAAAAACCACTTTTTGCACTTGTGATAGTGTTGAAAAACCACTTTTCGCACTTGTGTTAGTGTTGAAAAACCACTTTTCGCACTTGTGTTGGTGCAGGAAACCACTTTTGCACTTGTATTAGTGTGGAAAAACCACTTTTTGCACTTGTGATAGTGTTGAAAAACCACTTTTTGCACTTGTGTTAGTGTTGAAAAACCACTTTTCGCACTTGTGTTGGTGCAGGAAACCACTTTTGCACTTGTATTAGTGTGGAAAAACCACTTTTTGCCCTTGTGATAGTGTTGAAAAACCACTTTTCGCACTTGTGTTAATGTTGAAAAACCACTTTTAGCACTTGTGTTGGTGCAGGAAACCACTTTTGCACTTGTATTAGTGTGGAAAAACCATTTTCGCACTTGTGTTAGTGTTGAAAAACCACTTTTGCACTTGTGTTAGTGTTGAAAACCCACTTTTCGCACTTGTGTTAGTGTTGAAAAACCACTTTTCGCACTTGTGTTGGTGCAGGAAACCACTTTTCGCACTTGTGTTGGTGCAGGAAACCACTTTTGCACTTGTATTAGTGTGGAAAAAACACTTTTCGCACTTGTGTTAGTGTTGAAAAACCACTTTTCGCACTTGTGTTAGTGTTGAAAAACCACTTTTCGCACTTGTGTTGGTGCAGGAAACCACTTTTGCACTTGTATTAGTGTGGAAAAACCACTTTTTACACTTGTGATAGTGTTGAAAAACCACTTTTCGCACTTGTGTTAGTGTTGAAAAACCACTTTTCGCACTTGTGTTGGTGCAGGAAACCACTTTTGCACTTGTATTAGTGTGGAAAAACCACTTTTCGCACTTGTGTTAGTGTTGAAAAACCACTTTTCACACTTGTGTTGGTGCAGGAAACCACTTTTGCACTTGTATTAGTGTGGAAAAACCACTTTTCGCACTTGTGTTAGTGTTGAAAAACCACTTTTCGCACTTGTGTAAGTGTTGAAAAACCACTTTTCGCACTTGTGTTATTGTTGAAAAACCACTTTTCGCACTTGTGTTGGTGCAGGAAACCACTTTTGCACTTGTATTAGTGTGGAAAAAACACTTTTTGCACTTGTGATAGTGTTGAAAAACCACTTTTCGCACTTGTGTTAGTGTTGAAAAACCACTTTTCGCACTTGTGTTGGTGCAGGAAACCACTTTTGCACTTGTATTAGTGTGGAAAAACCACTTTTCGCACTTGTGTTAGTGTTGAAAAACAACTTTTTGCACTTGTCTTAGTGTTGAAAAACCACTTTTCGCACTTGTATTAGTGTGGAAAAACCACTTTTCGCACTTGTGTTGGTGCAGGAAACCACTTTTGCACTTGTATTAGTGTGGAAAAACCACTTTTCGCACTTGTGTTAGTGTTGAAAAACCACTTTTCACACTTGTGTTGGTGCAGGAAACCACTTTTGCACTTGTATTAGTGTGGAAAAACTACTTTTCGCACTTGTGTTTGTGTTGAAAAACCACTTTTCGCACTTGTGTTAGTGTTGAAAAACCACTTTTTGCACTTGTGTTAGTGTTGAAAAAGCACTTTTCGCACTTGTGTTGGTGCAGGAAACCACTTTTGCACTTGTATTAGTGTGGAAAAAACACTTTTCGCACTTGTGTTAGTGTTGAAAAACCACTTTTCGCACTTGTGTTAGTGTTGAAAAACCACTTTTCGCACTTGTGTTGGTGCAGGAAACCACTTTTGCACTTGTATTAGTGTGGAAAAAACACTTGTTACACTTGTGATAGTGTTGAAAAACCACTTTTCGCACTTGTGTTAGTGTTGAAAAACCACTTTTCGCACATGTGTTGGTGCAGGAAACCACTTTTGCACTTGTATTAGTGTGGCAAAACCACTTTTTGCACTTGTGTTAGTGTTGAAAAACCACTTTTCGCACTTGTGTTGGTGCAGGAAACCACTTTTGCACTTGTATTAGTGTGGAAAAAACACTTTTTGCACTTGTGATAGTGTTGAAAAACCACTTTTCGCACTTGTGTTAGTGTTGAAAAACCACTTTTCGCACTTGTGTTAGTGTTGAAAAACCACTTTTCGCACTTGTGTTGGTGCAGGAAACCACTTTTGCACTTGTATTAGTGTGGAAAAACACTTTTCGCACTTGTGTTAGTGTTGAAAAACCACTTCTCGCACTTGTGTTAGTGTTGAAAAACCACTTTTTGCACTTGTGTTGGTGCAGGAAACCACTTTTGCACTTGTATTAGTGTGGAAAAAACACTTTTTGCACTTGTATTAGTGTAGAAAAAACACTTTTCGCACTTGTGATAGTGTTGAAAAACCACTTTTCGCACTTGTGTTGGTGCAGGAAACCAATTTTGCACTTGTATTAGTGTGGAAAAATCACTTTTCGCACTTGTGTTAGTGTTGAAAAACCACTTTTCGCACTTGTGTTGGTGCAGGAAACAACCTTTGCACTTGTATTAGTGTGGAAAAAACACTTTTCGCACTTGTGTTAGTGTTGAAAAACCACTTTTCGCACTTGTGTTAGTGTTGAAAAACCACTTTTTGCACTTGTGTTGGTGCAGGAAACCACTTTTGCACTTGTATTAGTGTGGAAAAAACACTTTTTGCACTTGTGATAGTGTTGAAAAACCACTTTTCGCACTTGTGTTAGTGTTGAAAAACCACTTTTCGCACTTGTGTTAGTGTTGAAAAACCACTTTTCGCACTTGTGTTGGTGCAGGAAACCACTTTTGCACTTATATTAGTGTGGAAAAAACACTTTTCGCACTTGTGTTAGTGTTGAAAAACCACTTTTCGCACTTGTGTTAGTGTTGAAAAACCACTTTTCGCACATGTGTTGGTGCAGGAAACCACTTTTGCACTTGTATTAGTGTGGCAAAACCACTTTTCGCACTTGTGTTAGTGTTGAAAAACCACTTTTCGCACTTGTGTTGGTGCAGGAAACCACTTTTGCACTTGTATTAGTGTGGAAAAACCACTTTTCGCACTTGTGTTTGTGTTGAAAAACCACTTTTCGCACTTGTGTTAGTGTTGAAAAACCACTTTTTGCACTTGTGTTAGTGTTGAAAAACCACTTTTCGCACTTGTGTTGGTGCAGGAAACCACTTTTGCACTTGTATTAGTGTGGAAAAAACACTTTTTGCACTTGTGATAGTGTTGAAAAACCACTTTTCGCACTTGTGTTAGTGTTGAAAAACCACTTTTCGCACTTGTGTTGGTGCAGGAAACCACTTTTGCACTTGTGTTAGTGTTGAAAAACAACTTTTCGCACTTCTGTTAGTGTTGAAAAACCACTTTTTGCACCTGTGTTGGTGCAGGAAACCACTTTTGCACTTGTATTAGTGTTGAAAAACCACTTTTCGCACTTCTGTTAGTGTTGAAAAACCACTTTTCGCACCTGTGTTGGTGCAGGAAACCACTTTTGCACTTGTATTAGTGTTGAAAAACCACTTTTCGCACTTGTGTTAGTGTTGAAAAACCACTTTTCGCACTTGTGTTGGTGCAGGAAACCACTTTTGCACTTGTATTAGTGTGGAAAAACCACTTTTCGCACTTGCGTTAGTGTTGAAAAACAACTTTTCGCACTTGTCTTAGTGTTGAAAAACCACTTTTCGCACTTGTATTAGTGTGGAAAAAACACTTTTTGCACTTGTATTAGTGCAGAAAAAACACTTTTTGCACTTGTGATAGTGTTGAAAAACCACTTTTCGCACTTGTGTTGGTGCAGGAAACCACTTTTGCACTTGAATTAGTGTGGAAAAATCACTTTTCGCACTTGTGTTAGTGTTGAAAAACCACTTTTTGCACTTGTGTTGGTGCAGGAAACCACTTTTGCACTTGTATTAGTGTGGAAAAATCACTTTTCGCACTTGTGTTAGTGTTGAAAAACCACTTTTTGCACTTGTGTTGGTGCAGGAAACCACTTTTGCACTTGTATTAGTGTGGAAAAAACTTCGCACTTGTGTTAGTGTTGAAAAACCACTTTTCGTACTTGTGTTAGTGTTGAAAAACCACTTTTCGCACTTGTGTTGGTGCAGGAAACCACTTTTGCACTTGTATTAGTGTGGAAAAAACACTTTTCGCACTTGTGTTAGTGTTGAAAAACCACTTTTCGCACTTGTGTTAGTGTTGAAAAACCACTTTTCGCACTTGTGTTGGTGCAGGAAACCACTTTTGCACTTGTATTAGTGTGGAAAAAACACTTTTTGCAATTGTGATAGTGTTGAAAAACCACTTTTCGCACTTGTGTTAGTGTTGAAAAACCACTTTTCGCACTTGTGTTAGTGTTGAAAAACCACTTTTCGCACTTGTGTTGGTGCAGGAAACCACTTTTGCACTTGTATTAGTGTGGAAAAAACACTTTTCGCACTTGTGTTAGTGTTGAAAAACCACTTTTCGCACTTGTGTTAGTGTTGAAAAACCACTTTTCGCACTTGTGTTGGTGCAGGAAACCACTTTTGCACTTGTATTAGTGTGGAAAAAACACTTTTTGCACTTGTATTAGTGTAGAAAAAACACTTTTCGCACTTGTGATAGTGTTGAAAAACCACTTTTCGCACTTGTGTTGGTGCAGGAAACCACTTTTGCACTTGTATTAGTGTGGAAAAATCACTTTTCGCACTTGTGTTAGTGTTGAAAAACCACTTTTCGCACTTGTGTTGGTGCAGGAAACCACTTTTGCACTTGTATTAGTGTGGAAAAAACACTTTTCGCACTTGTGTTAGTGTTGAAAAACCACTTTTCGCACTTGTGTTGGTGCAGGAAACCACTTTTGCACTTGTATTAGTGTGGAAAAAACACTTTTTGCACTTGTGATAGTGTTGAAAAACCACTTTTCGCACTTGTGTTAGTGTTGAAAAACCACTTTTCGCACTTGTGTTGGTGCAGGAAACCACTTTTGCACTTGTATTAGTGTTGACAAAACACTTTTCGCACTTGTGTTAGTGTTGAAAAACCACTTTTCGCACTTGTGTTAGTGTTGAAAAACCACTTTTCGCACTTGTGTTGGTGCAGGAAACCACTTTTGCACTTGTATTAGTGTGGAAAAAACACTTTTTGCACTTGTGATAGTGTTGAAAAACCACTTTTCGCACTTGTGTTAGTGTTGAAAAACCACTTTTTGCACTTGTGTTAGTGTTGAAAAACCACTTTTCGCACTTGTGTTGGTGCAGGAAACCACTTTTGCACTTGTATTAGTGTGGAAAAAACACTTTTCGCACTTGTGTTAGTGTTGAAAAACCACTTCTCGCACTTGTGTTAGTGTTGAAAAACCACTTTTCGCACTTGTGTTGGTGCAGGAAACCACTTTTGCACTTGTATTAGTGTGGAAAAAACACTTTTTGCACTTGTATTAGTGTAGAAAAAACACTTTTCGCACTTGTGATAGTGTTGAAAAACCACTTTTCGCACTTGTGTTGGTGCAGGAAACCACTTTTGCACTTGTATTAGTGTGGAAAAATCACTTTTCGCATTTGTGTTAGTGTTGAAAAACCACTTTTCGCACTTGTGTTGGTGCAGGAAACCACTTTTGCACTTGTATTAGTGTGGAAAAAACACTTTTTGCACTTGTGATAGTGTTGAAAAACCACTTTTCGCACTTGTGTTAGTGTTGAAAAACCACTTTTCGCACTTGTGTTAGTGTTGAAAAACCACTTTTCGCACTTGTGTTGGTGCAGGAAACCACTTTTGCACTTGTATTAGTGTGGAAAAAACACTTTTCGCACTTGTGTTAGTGTTGAAAAACCACTTCTCGCACTTGTGTTAGTGTTGAAAAACCACTTTTCGCACTTGTGTTGGTGCAGGAAACCACTTTTGCACTTGTATTAGTGTGGAAAAAACACTTTGTGCACTTGTATTAGTGTAGAAAAAACACTTTTCGCACTTGTGATAGTGTTGAAAAACCACTTTTCGCACTTGTGTTGGTGCAGGAAACCACTTTTGCACTTGTATTAGTGTGGAAAAATCACTTTTCGCACTTGTGTTAGTGTTGAAAAACAACTTTTCGCACTTGTGTTGGTGCAGGAAACAACCTTTGCACTTGTATTAGTTTGGAAAAAACACTTTTCGCACTTGTGTTAGTGTTGAAAAACCACTTTTCGCACTTGTGTTGGTGCAGGAAACCACTTTTGCACTTGTATTAGTGTGGAAAAAACACTTTTTGCACTTGTGATAGTGTTGAAAAACCACTTTTCGCACTGGTGTTAGTGTTGAAAAACCACTTTTCGCACTTGTGTTAGTGTTGAAAAACCACTTTTCGCACTTGTGTTGGTGCAGGAAACCACTTTTGCACTTGTATTAGTGTGGAAAAAACACTTTTCGCACTTGTGTTAGTGTTGAAAAACCACTTTTCGCACTTGTGTTAGTGTTGAAAAACCACTTTTCGCACTTGTGTTGGTGCAGGAAACCACTTTTGCACTTGTATTAGTGTGGAAAAAACACTTGTTACACTTGTGATAGTGTTGAAAAACCACTTTTCGCACTTGTGTTAGTGTTGAAAAACCACTTTTCGCACATGTGTTGGTGCAGGAAACCACTTTTGCACTTGTATTAGTGTGGCAAAACCACTTTTCGCACTTGTGTTAGTGTTGAAAAACCACTTTTCGCACTTGTGTTGGTGCAGGAAACCACTTTTGCACTTGTATTAGTGTGGAAAAAACACTTTTTACACTTGCGATAGTGTTGAAAAACCACTTTTCGCACTTGTGTTTGTTGAAAAACCACTTTTCGCACTTGTGTTAGTGTTGAAAAACCACTTTTCGCACTTGTGTTGGTGCAGGAAACCACTTTTGCACTTGTATTAGTGTGGAAAAACACTTTTCGCACTTGTGTTAGTGTTGAAAAACCACTTCTCGCACTTGTGTTAGTGTTGAAAAACCACTTTTCGCACTTGTGTTGGTGCAGGAAACCACTTTTGCACTTGTATTAGTGTGGAAAAAACACTTTTTGCACTTGTATTAGTGTAGAAAAAACAATTTTCGCACTTGTGATAGTGTTGAAAAACCACTTTTCGCACTTGTGTTGGTGCAGGAAACCAATTTTGCACTTGTATTAGTGTGGAAAAATCACTTTTCGCACTTGTGTTAGTGTTGAAAAACCACTTTTCGCACTTGTGTTGGTGCAGGAAACAACCTTTGCACTTGTATTAGTGTGGAAAAAACACTTTTCGCACTTGTGTTAGTGTTGAAAAACCACTTTTCACACTTGTGTTAGTGTTGAAAAACCACTTTTTGCACTTGTGTTGGTGCAGGAAACCACTTTTGCACTTGTATTAGTGTGGAAAAAACACTTTTTGCACTTGTGATAGTGTTGAAAAACCACTTTTCGCACTTGTGTTAGTGTTGAAAAACCACTTTTCGCACTTGTGTTAGTGTTGAAAAACCACTTTTCGCACTTGTGTTGGTGCAGGAAACAACCTTTGCACTTGCATTAGTTTGGAAAAAACACTTTTCGCACTTGTGTTAGTGTTGAAAAACCACTTTTCGCACTTGTGTTGGTGCAGGAAACCACTTTTGCACTTGTATTAGTGTGGAAAAAACACTTTTTGCACTTGTGATAGTGTTGAAAAACCACTTTTCGCACTGGTGTTAGTGTTGAAAAACCACTTTTCGCACTTGTGTTAGTGTTGAAAAACCACTTTTCGCACTTGTGTTGGTGCAGGAAACCACTTTTGCACTTGTATTAGTGTGGAAAAAACACTTTTCGCACTTGTGTTAGTGTTGAAAAACCACTTTTCGCACTTGTGTTAGTGTTGAAAAACCACTTTTCGCACTTGTGTTGGTGCAGGAAACCACTTTTGCACTTGTATTAGTGTGGAAAAAACACTTGTTACACTTGTGATAGTGTTGAAAAACCACTTTTCGCACTTGTGTTAGTGTTGAAAAACCACTTTTCGCACATGTGTTGGTGCAGGAAACCACTTTTGCACTTGTATTAGTGTGGCAAAACCACTTTTCGCACTTGTGTTAGTGTTGAAAAACCACTTTTCGCACTTGTGTTGGTGCAGGAAACCACTTTTGCACTTGTATTAGTGTGGAAAAAACACTTTTTGCACTTGTGATAGTGTTGAAAAACCACTTTTCGCACTTGTGTTAGTGTTGAAAAACCACTTTTCGCACTTGTGTTAGTGTTGAAAAACCACTTTTCGCACTTGTGTTGGTGCAGGAAACCACTTTTGCACTTGTATTAGTGTGGAAAAACACTTTTCGCACTTGTGTTAGTGTTGAAAAACCACTTCTCGCACTTGTGTTAGTGTTGAAAAACCACTTTTCGCACTTGTGTTGGTGCAGGAAACCACTTTTGCACTTGTATTAGTGTGGAAAAAACACTTTTTGCACTTGTATTAGTGTAGAAAAAACAATTTTCGCACTTGTGATAGTGTTGAAAAACCACTTTTCGCACTTGTGTTGGTGCAGGAAACCAATTTTGCACTTGTATTAGTGTGGAAAAATCACTTTTCGCACTTGTGTTAGTGTTGAAAAACCACTTTTCGCACTTGTGTTGGTGCAGGAAACAACCTTTGCACTTGTATTAGTGTGGAAAAAACACTTTTTGCACTTGTGATAGTGTTGAAAAACCACTTTTCGCACTTGTGTTAGTGTTGAAAAACCACTTTTCGCACTTGTATTAGTGTTGAAAAACCACTTTTCGCACTTGTGTTGGTGCAGGAAACCACTTTTGCACTTATATTAGTGTGGAAAAAACACTTTTCGCACTTGTGTTAGTGTTGAAAAACCACTTTTCGCACTTGTGTTAGTGTTGAAAAACCACTTTTCGCACTTCTGTTAGTGTTGAAAAACCACTTTTTGCACCTGTGTTGGTGCAGGAAACCACTTTTGCACTTGTATTAGTGTTGAAAAACCACTTTTCACACTTCTGTTAGTGTTGAAAAACCACTTTTCGCACCTGTGTTGGTGCAGGAAACCACTTTTGCACTTGTATTAGTGTTGAAAAACCACTTTTCGCACTTGTGTTAGTGTTGAAAAACCACTTTTCGCACTTGTGTTGGTGCAGGAAACCACTTTTGCACTTGTATTAGTGTGGAAAAACCACTTTTCGCACTTGTGTTAGTGTTGAAAAACAACTTTTCGCACTTGTCTTAGTGTTGAAAAACCACTTTTCGCACTTGTATTAGTGTGGAAAAAACACTTTTTGCACTTGTATTAGTGCAGAAAAAAACACTTTTTGCACTTGTGATAGTGTTGAAAAACCACTTTTCGCACTTGTGTTGGTGCAGGAAATCACTTTTGCACTTGAATTAGTGTGGAAAAAATCACTTTTCGCACTTGTGTTAGTGTTGAAAAACCACTTTTTGCACTTGTGTTGGTGCAGGAAACCACTTTTGCACTTGTATTAGTGTGGAAAAAACTTCGCACTTGTGTTAGTGTTGAAAAACCACTTTTCGTACTTGTGTTAGTGTTGAAAAACCACTTTTCGCACTTGTGTTGGTGCAGGAAACCACTTTGCACTTGTATAGTGTGGAAAAAACACTTTTCGCACTTGTGTTAGTGTTGAAAAACCACTTTTCGCACTTGTGTTAGTGTTGAAAAACCACTTTTCGCACTTGTGTTGGTGCAGGAAACCACTTTTGCACTTGTATTAGTGTGGAAAAAACACTTTTTGCAATTGTGATAGTGTTGAAAAACCACTTTTCGCACTTGTGTTAGTGTTGAAAAACCACTTTTCGCACTTGTGTTAGTGTTGAAAAACCACTTTTCGCACTTGTGTTGGTGCAGGAAACCACTTTTGCACTTGTATTAGTGTGGAAAAAACACTTTTCGCACTTGTGTTAGTGTTGAAAAACCACTTTTCGCACTTGTGTTAGTGTTGAAAAACCACTTTTCGCACTTGTGTTGGTGCAGGAAACCACTTTTGCACTTGTATTAGTGTGGAAAAAACACTTTTTGCACTTGTATTAGTGTAGAAAAAACACTTTTCGCACTTGTGATAGTGTTGAAAAACCACTTTTCGCACTTGTGTTGGTGCAGGAAACCACTTTTGCACTTGTATTAGTGTGGAAAATCACTTTTCGCACTTGTGTTAGTGTTGAAAAACCACTTTTCGCACTTGTGTTGGTGCAGGAAACCACTTTTGCACTTGTATTAGTGTGGAAAAAACACTTTTCGCACTTGTGTTAGTGTTGAAAAACCACTTTTCGCACTTGTGTTGGTGCAGGAAACCACTTTTGCACTTGCATTAGTGTGGAAAAAACACTTTTTGCACTTGTGATAGTGTTGAAAAACCACTTTTCGCACTTGTGTTAGTGTTGAAAAACACTTTTCGCACTTGTGTTGGTACAGGAAACACTTTTGCACTTGTATTAGTGTGGACAAAACACTTTTCGCACTTGTGTTAGTGTTGAAAAACCACTTTTCGCACTTGTGTTAGTGTTGAAAAACCACTTTTCGCACTTGTGTTGGTGCAGGAAACCACTTTTGCACTTGTATTAGTGTGAAAAAACACTTTTTGCACTTGTGATAGTGTTGAAAAACCACTTTTCGCACTTGTGTTAGTGTTGAAAAACCACTTTTTGCACTTGTGTTAGTGTTGAAAAACCACTTTTCGCACTTGTGTTGGTGCAGGAAACCACTTTTGCACTTGTATTAGTGTGGAAAAAACACTTTTCGCACTTGTGTTAGTGTTGAAAAACCACTTCTCGCACTTGTGTTAGTGTTGAAAAACCACTTTTCGCACTTGTGTTGGTGCAGGAAACCACTTTTGCACTTGTATTAGTGTGGAAAAAACACTTTTTGCACTTGTATTAGTGTAGAAAAACACTTTTCGCACTTGTGATAGTGTTGAAAAACCACTTTTCGCACTTGTGTTGGTGCAGGAAACCACTTTTGCACTTGTATTAGTGTGGAAAAATCACTTTTCGCACTTGTGTTAGTGTTGAAAAACCACTTTTCGCACTTGTGTTGGTGCAGGAAACCACTTTTGCACTTGTATTAGTGTGGAAAAAACACTTTTTGCACTTGTGATAGTGTTGAAAAACCACTTTTCGCACTTGTGTTAGTGTTGAAAAACCACTTTTCGCACTTGTGTTAGTGTTGAAAAACCACTTTTCGCACTTGTGGTTGGTGCAGGAAACCACTTTTGCACTTGTATTAGTGTGGAAAAAACACTTTTCGCACTTGTGTTAGTGTTGAAAAACCACTTCTCGCACTTGTGTTAGTGTTGAAAAACCACTTTTCGCACTTGTGTTGGTGCAGGAAACCACTTTTGCACTTGTATTAGTGTGGAAAAAACACTTTGTGCACTTGTATTAGTGGAGAAAAAACACTTTTCGCACTTGTGATAGTGTTGAAAAACACTTTTCGCACTTGTGTTGGTGCAGGAAACCACTTTTGCACTTGTATTAGTGTGGAAAAATCACTTTTCGCACTTGTGTTAGTGTTGAAAAACCACTTTTCGCACTTGTGTTGGTGCAGAAACAACCTTTGCACTTGTATTAGTTTGGAAAAAACACTTTTCGCACTTGTGTTAGTGTTGAAAAACCACTTCTCGCACTTGTGTTAGTGTTGAAAAACCACTTTTCGCACTTGTGTTGGTGCAGGAAACCACTTTTGCACTTGTATTAGTGTGGAAAAACACTTTTTGCACTTGTATTAGTGTAGAAAAAACACTTTTCGCACTTGTGATAGTGTTGAAAAACCACTTTTCGCACTTGTGTTGGTGCAGGAAACCAATTTTGCACTTGTATTAGTGTGGACAAAACACTTTTCGCACTTGTGTTAGTGTTGAAAAACCACTTTTCGCACTTGTGTTAGTGTTGAAAAACCACTTTTCGCACTTGTGTTGGTACAGGAAACCACTTTTGCACTTGTATTAGTGTGGAAAAAACACTTTTTGCACTTGTGATAGTGTTGAAAACCACTTTTCGCACTTGTGTTAGTGTTGAAAAACCACTTTTTGCACTTGTGTTAGTGTTGAAAAACCACTTTTCGCACTTGTGTTGGTGCAGGAAACCACTTTTGCACTTGTATTAGTGTGGAAAAAACACTTTTCGCACTTGTGTTAGTGTTGAAAAACCACTTTTCGCACTTGTGTTGGTGCAGGAACCACTTTTGCACTTGTATTAGTGTGGAAAAAACACTTTTTGCACTTGTGATAGTGTTGAAAAACCACTTTTCGCACTGGTGTTAGTGTTGAAAAACCACTTTTCGCACTTGTGTTAGTGTTGAAAAACCACTTTTCGCACTTGTGTTGGTGCAGGAAACCACTTTTGCACTTGTATTAGTGTGGAAAAAACACTTTTCGCACTTGTGTTAGTGTTCAAAAACCACTTTTCGCACTTGTGTTAGTGTTGAAAAACCACTTTTCGCACTTGTGTTGGTGCAGGAAACCACTTTTGCACTTGTATTAGTGTGGAAAAAACACTTGTTACACTTGTGATAGTGTTGAAAAACCACTTTTCGCACTTGTGTTAGTGTTGAAAAACCACTTTTCGCACATGTGTTGGTGCAGGAAACCACTTTTGCACTTGTATTAGTGTGGCAAAACCACTTTTCGCACTTGTGTTAGTGTTGAAAAACCACTTTTCGCACTTGTGTTGGTGCAGGAAACCACTTTTGCACTTGTATTAGTGTGGAAAAAACACTTTTTGCACTTGTGATAGTGTTGAAAAACCACTTTTCGCACTTGTGTTAGTGTTGAAAAACCACTTTTCGCACTTGTGTTAGTGTTGAAAAACCACTTTTCGCACTTGTGTTGGTGCAGGAAACCACTTTTGCACTTGTATTAGTGTGGAAAAACACTTTTCGCACTTGTGTTAGTGTTGAAAAACCACTTCTCGCACTTGTGTTAGTGTTGAAAAACCACTTTTCGCACTTGTGTTGGTGCAGGAAACCACTTTTGCACTTGTATTAGTGTGGAAAAAACACTTTTTGCACTTGTATTAGTGTAGAAAAAACAATTTTCGCACTTGTGATAGTGTTGAAAAACCACTTTTCGCACTTGTGTTGTGCAGGAAACCAATTTTGCACTTGTATTAGTGTGGAAAAACCACTTTTCGCACTTGTGTTGTTGCAGGAAACCAATTTTGCACTTGTATTAGTGTGGAAAAACCACTTTTCGCACTTGTGTTAGTGTTGAAAACAACTTTTCGCACTTGTCTTAGTGTTGAAAAACCACTTTTCGCACTTGTATTAGTGTGGAAAAAACACTTTTTGCACTTGTATTAGTGCAGAAAAAACACTTTTTGCACTTGTGATAGTGTTGAAAAACCACTTTTCGCAGTTGTGTTGGTGCAGGAAATCACTTTTGCACTTGAATTAGTGTGGAAAAATCACTTTTCGCACTTGTGTTAGTGTTGAAAAACCACTTTTTGCACTTGTGTTGGTGCAGGAAACCACTTTTGCACTTGTATTAGTGTGGAAAAAACTTCGCACTTGTGTTAGTGTTGAAAAACCACTTTTCGTACTTGTGTTAGTGTTGAAAAACCACTTTTCGCACTTGTGTTGGTGCAGGAAACCACTTTTGCACTTGTATTAGTGTGGAAAAAACACTTTTCGCACTTGTGTTAGTGTTGAAAAACCACTTTTCGCACTTGTGTTAGTGTTGAAAAACCACTTTTCGCACTTGTGTTGGTGCAGGAAACCACTTTTGCACTTGTATTAGTGTGGAAAAAACACTTTTTGCAATTGTGATAGTGTTGAAAACCACTTTTCGCACTTGTGTTAGTGTTGAAAAACCACTTTTCGCACTTGTGTTAGTGTTGAAAAACCACTTTTCGCACTTGTGTTGGTGCAGGAAACCACTTTTGCACTTGTATTAGTGTGAAAAAACACTTTTCGCACTTGTGTTAGTGTTGAAAACCACTTTTCGCACTTGTGTTAGTGTTGAAAAACCACTTTTCGCACTTGTGTTGTGCAGGAAACACTTTTGCACTTGTATTAGTGTGGAAAAAACACTTTTTGCACTTGTATTAGTGTAGAAAAAACACTTTTCGCACTTGTGATAGTGTTGAAAAACCACTTTTCGCACTTGTGTTGGTGCAGGAAACCACTTTTGCACTTGTATTAGTGTGGAAAAATCACTTTTCGCACTTGTGTTAGTGTTGAAAAACCACTTTTCGCACTTGTGTTGGTGCAGGAAACCACTTTTGCACTTGTATTAGTGTGGAAAAAACACTTTCGCACTTGTGTTAGTGTTGAAAAACCACTTTTCGCACTTGTGTTGGTGCAGGAAACCACTTTTGCACTTGTATTAGTGTGGAAAAAACACTTTTTGCACTTGTGATAGTGTTGAAAAACCACTTTTCGCACTTGTGTTAGTGTTGAAAAACCACTTTTCGCACTTGTGTTGGTACAGGAAACCACTTTTGCACTTGTATTAGTGTGGACAAAACACTTTTCGCACTTGTGTTAGTGTTGAAAAACCACTTTTCGCACTTGTGTTAGTGTTGAAAAACCACTTTTCGCACTTGTGTTGGTGCAGGAAACCACTTTTGCCACTTGTATTAGTGTGGAAAAAACACTTTTTGCACTTGTGATAGTGTTGAAAAACCACTTTTCGCACTTGTGTTAGTGTTGAAAAACCACTTTTTGCACTTGTGTTAGTGTTGAAAAACCACTTTTCGCACTTGTGTTGGTGCAGGAAACCACTTTTGCACTTGTATTAGTGTGGAAAAAACACTTTTCGCACTTGTGTTAGTGTGAAAAACCACTTCTCGCACTTGTGTTAGTGTTGAAAAACCACTTTTCGCACTTGTGTGGTGCAGGAAACCACTTTTGCACTTGTATTAGCGTGGAAAAATCACTTTTCGCACTTGTGTTAGTGTTGAAAAACCACTTTTCGCACTTGTGTTGGTGCAGGAAACAACCTTTGCACTTGTATTAGTTTGGAAAAAACACTTTTCGCACTTGTGTTAGTGTTGAAAAACCACTTCTCGCACTTGTGTTAGTGTTGAAAAACCACTTTTCGCACTTGTGTTGGTGCAGGAAACCACTTTTGCACTTGTATTAGTGTGGAAAAACACTTTTTGCACTTGTATTAGTGTAGAAAAAACACTTTTCGCACTTGTGATAGTGTTGAAAAACCACTTTTCGCACTTGTGTTGGTGCAGGAAACCAATTTTGCACTTGTATTAGTGTGGACAAAACACTTTTCGCACTTGTGTTAGTGTTGAAAAACCACTTTTCGCACTTGTGTTAGTGTTGAAAAACCACTTTTCGCACTTGTGTTGGTGCAGGAAACCACTTTTGCACTTGTATTAGTGTGGAAAAAACACTTTTTGCACTTGTGATAGTGTTGAAAAACCACTTTTCGCACTTGTGTTAGTGTTGAAAAACCACTTTTTTGCACTTGTGTTAGTGTTGAAAAACCACTTTTCGCACTTGTGTTGGTGCAGGAAACCACTTTTGCACTTGTATTAGTGTGGAAAAAACACTTTTCACACTTGTGTTAGTGTTGAAAAACCACTTTTCGCACTTGTGTTGGTGCAGGAAACCACTTTTGCACTTGTATTAGTGTGGAAAAAACACTTTTTGCACTTGTGATAGTGTTGAAAAACCACTTTTCGCACTGGTGTTAGTGTTGAAAAACCACTTTTCGCACTTGTGTTAGTGTTGAAAAACCACTTTTCGCACTTGTGTTGGTGCAGGAAACCACTTTTGCACTTGTATTAGTGTGGAAAAAACACTTTTCGCACTTGTGTTAGTGTTGAAAAACCACTTTTCGCACTTGTGTTAGTGTTGAAAAACCACTTTTCGCACTTGTGTTGGTGCAGGAAACCACTTTTGCACTTGTATTAGTGTGGAAAAAACACTTGTTACACTTGTGATAGTGTTGAAAAACCACTTTTCGCACTTGTGTTAGTGTTGAAAAACCACTTTTCGCACATGTGTTGGTGCAGGAAACCACTTTTGCACTTGTATTAGTGTGGCAAAACCACTTTTCGCACTTGTGTTAGTGTTGAAAAACCACTTTTCGCACTTGTGTTGGTGCAGGAAACCACTTTTGCACTTGTATTAGTGTGGAAAAAACACTTTTTGCACTTGTGATAGTGTTGAAAAACCACTTTTCGCACTTGTGTTAGTGTTGAAAAACCACTTTTCGCACTTGTGTTAGTGTTGAAAAACCACTTTTCGCACTTGTGTTGGTGCAGGAAACCACTTTTGCACTTGTATTAGTGTGGAAAAACACTTTTCGCACTTGTGTTAGTGTTGAAAAACCACTTCTCGCACTTGTGTTAGTGTTGAAAAACCACTTTTCGCACTTGTGTTGGTGCAGGAAACCACTTTTGCACTTGTATTAGTGTGGAAAAAACACTTTTTGCACTTGTATTAGTGTAGAAAAAACAATTTTCGCACTTGTGATAGTGTTGAAAAACCACTTTTCGCACTTGTGTTGGTGCAGGAAACCAATTTTGCACTTGTATTAGTGTGGAAAAACCACTTTTCGCACTTGTGTTGTTGCAGGAAACCAATTTTGCACTTGTATTAGTGTGGAAAAACCACTTTTCGCACTTGTGTTAGTGTTGAAAAACAACTTTTCGCACTTGTCTTAGTGTTGAAAAACCACTTTTCGCACTTGTATTAGTGTGGAAAAAACACTTTTTGCACTTGTATTAGTGCAGAAAAAACACTTTTTGCACTTGTGATAGTGTTGAAAAACCACTTTTCGCAGTTGTGTTGGTGCAGGAAATCACTTTTGCACTTGAATTAGTGTGGAAAAATCACTTTTCGCACTTGTGTTAGTGTTGAAAAACCACTTTTTGCACTTGTGTTGGTGCAGGAAACCACTTTTGCACTTGTATTAGTGTGGAAAAAACTTCGCACTTGTGTTAGTGTTGAAAAACCACTTTTCGTACTTGTGTTAGTGTTGAAAAACCACTTTTCGCACTTGTGTTGGTGCAGGAAACCACTTTTGCACTTGTATTAGTGTGGAAAAAACACTTTTCGCACTTGTGTTAGTGTTGAAAAACCACTTTTCGCACTTGTGTTAGTGTTGAAAAACCACTTTTCGCACTTGTGTTGGTGCAGGAAACCACTTTTGCACTTGTATTAGTGTGGAAAAAACACTTTTTGCAATTGTGATAGTGTTGAAAAACCACTTTTCGCACTTGTGTTAGTGTTGAAAAACCACTTTTCGCACTTGTGTTAGTGTTGAAAAACCACTTTTCGCACTTGTGTTGGTGCAGGAAACCACTTTTGCACTTGTATTAGTGTGGAAAAAACACTTTTCGCACTTGTGTTAGTGTTGAAAAACCACTTTTCGCACTTGTGTTAGTGTTGAAAAACCACTTTTCGCACTTGTGTTGGTGCAGGAAACCACTTTTGCACTTGTATTAGTGTGGAAAAAACACTTTTTGCACTTGTATTAGTGTAGAAAAAACACTTTTCGCACTTGTGATAGTGTTGAAAAACCACTTTTCGCACTTGTGTTGGTGCAGGAAACCACTTTTGCACTTGTATTAGTGTGGAAAAATCACTTTTCGCACTTGTGTTAGTGTTGAAAAACCACTTTTCGCACTTGTGTTGGTGCAGGAAACCACTTTTGCACTTGTATTAGTGTGGAAAAAACACTTTTCGCACTTGTGTTAGTGTTGAAAAACCACTTTTCGCACTTGTGTTGGTGCAGGAAACCACTTTTGCACTTGTATTAGTGTGGAAAAAACACTTTTTGCACTTGTGATAGTGTTGAAAAACCACTTTTCGCACTTGTGTTAGTGTTGAAAAACCACTTTTCGCACTTGTGTTGGTACAGGAAACCACTTTTGCACTTGTATTAGTGTGGACAAAACACTTTTCGCACTTGTGTTAGTGTTGAAAAACCACTTTTCGCACTTGTGTTAGTGTTGAAAAACCACTTTTCGCACTTGTGTTGGTGCAGGAAACCACTTTTGCACTTGTATTAGTGTGGAAAAAACACTTTTTGCACTTGTGATAGTGTTGAAAAACCACTTTTCGCACTTGTGTTAGTGTTGAAAAACCACTTTTTGCACTTGTGTTAGTGTTGAAAAACCACTTTTCGCACTTGTGTTGGTGCAGGAAACCACTTTTGCACTTGTATTAGTGTGGAAAAAACACTTTTCGCACTTGTGTTAGTGTTGAAAAACCACTTCTCGCACTTGTGTTAGTGTTGAAAAACCACTTTTCGCACTTGTGTTGGTGCAGGAAACCACTTTTGCACTTGTATTAGTGTGGAAAAAACACTTTTTGCACTTGTATTAGTGTAGAAAAAACACTTTTCGCACTTGTGATAGTGTTGAAAAACCACTTTTCGCACTTGTGTTGGTGCAGGAAACCACTTTTGCACTTGTATTAGTGTGGAAAAATCACTTTTCGCACTTGTGTTAGTGTTGAAAAACCACTTTTCGCACTTGTGTTGGTGCAGGAAACCACTTTTGCACTTGTATTAGTGTGGAAAAAACACTTTTTGCACTTGTGATAGTGTTGAAAAACCACTTTTCGCACTTGTGTTAGTGTTGAAAAACCACTTTTCGCACTTGTGTTAGTGTTGAAAAACCACTTTTCGCACTTGTGTTGGTGCAGGAAACCACTTTTGCACTTGTATTAGTGTGGAAAAAACACTTTTCGCACTTGTGTTAGTGTTGAAAAACCACTTCTCGCACTTGTGTTAGTGTTGAAAAACCACTTTTCGCACTTGTGTTGGTGCAGGAAACCACTTTTGCACTTGTATTAGTGTGGAAAAAACACTTTGTGCACTTGTATTAGTGTAGAAAAAACACTTTTCGCACTTGTGATAGTGTTGAAAAACCACTTTTCGCACTTGTGTTGGTGCAGGAAACCACTTTTGCACTTGTATTAGTGTGGAAAAATCACTTTTCGCACTTGTGTTAGTGTTGAAAAACCACTTTTCGCACTTGTGTTGGTGCAGGAAACAACCTTTGCACTTGTATTAGTTTGGAAAAAACACTTTTCGCACTTGTGTTAGTGTTGAAAAACCACTTCTCGCACTTGTGTTAGTGTTGAAAAACCACTTTTCGCACTTGTGTTGGTGCAGGAAACCACTTTTGCACTTGTATTAGTGTGGAAAAACACTTTTTGCACTTGTATTAGTGTAGAAAAAACACTTTTCGCACTTGTGATAGTGTTGAAAAACCACTTTTCGCACTTGTGTTGGTGCAGGAAACCAATTTTGCACTTGTATTAGTGTGGACAAAACACTTTTCGCACTTGTGTTAGTGTTGAAAAACCACTTTTCGCACTTGTGTTAGTGTTGAAAAACCACTTTTCGCACTTGTGTTGGTGCAGGAAACCACTTTTGCACTTGTATTAGTGTGGAAAAAACACTTTTTGCACTTGTGATAGTGTTGAAAAACCACTTTTCGCACTTGTGTTAGTGTTGAAAAACCACTTTTTGCACTTGTGTTAGTGTTGAAAAACCACTTTTCGCACTTGTGTTGGTGCAGGAAACCACTTTTGCACTTGTATTAGTGTGGAAAAAACACTTTTCGCACTTGTGTTAGTGTTGAAAAACCACTTTTCGCACTTGTGTTGGTGCAGGAAACCACTTTTGCACTTGTATTAGTGTGGAAAAAACACTTTTTGCACTTGTGATAGTGTTGAAAAACCACTTTTCGCACTGGTGTTAGTGTTGAAAAACCACTTTTCGCACTTGTGTTAGTGTTGAAAAACCACTTTTCGCACTTGTGTTGGTGCAGGAAACCACTTTTGCACTTGTATTAGTGTGGAAAAAACACTTTTCGCACTTGTGTTAGTGTTGAAAAACCACTTTTCGCACTTGTGTTAGTGTTGAAAAACCACTTTTCGCACTTGTGTTGGTGCAGGAAACCACTTTTGCACTTGTATTAGTGTGGAAAAAACACTTGTTACACTTGTGATAGTGTTGAAAAACCACTTTTCGCACTTGTGTTAGTGTTGAAAAACCACTTTTCGCACATGTGTTGGTGCAGGAAACCACTTTTGCACTTGTATTAGTGTGGCAAAACCACTTTTCGCACTTGTGTTAGTGTTGAAAAACCACTTTTCGCACTTGTGTTGGTGCAGGAAACCACTTTTGCACTTGTATTAGTGTGGAAAAAACACTTTTTGCACTTGTGATAGTGTTGAAAAACCACTTTTCGCACTTGTGTTAGTGTTGAAAAACCACTTTTCGCACTTGTGTTAGTGTTGAAAAACCACTTTTCGCACTTGTGTTGGTGCAGGAAACCACTTTTGCACTTGTATTAGTGTGGAAAAACACTTTTCGCACTTGTGTTAGTGTTGAAAAACCACTTCTTGCACTTGTGTTAGTGTTGAAAAACCACTTTTCGCACTTGTGTTGGTGCAGGAAACCACTTTTGCACTTGTATTAGTGTGGAAAAAACACTTTTTGCACTTGTATTAGTGTAGAAAAAACAATTTTCGCACTTGTGATAGTGTTGAAAAACCACTTTTCGCACTTGTGTTGGTGCAGGAAACCAATTTTGCACTTGTATTAGTGTGGAAAAACCACTTTTCGCACTTGTGTTGTTGCAGGAAACCAATTTTGCACTTGTATTAGTGTGGAAAAACCACTTTTCGCACTTGTGTTAGTGTTGAAAAACAACTTTTCGCACTTGTCTTAGTGTTGAAAAACCACTTTTCGCACTTGTATTAGTGTGGAAAAAACACTTTTTGCACTTGTATTAGTGCAGAAAAAACACTTTTTGCACATGTGATAGTGTTGAAAAACCACTTTTCGCACTTGTGTTGGTGCAGGAAATCACTTTTGCACTTGAATTAGTGTGGAAAAATCACTTTTCGCACTTGTGTTAGTGTTGAAAAACCACTTTTTGCACTTGTGTTGGTGCAGGAAACCACTTTTGCACTTGTATTAGTGTGGAAAAAACTTCGCACTTGTGTTAGTGTTGAAAAACCACTTTTCGTACTTGTGTTAGTGTTGAAAAACCACTTTTCGCACTTGTGTTGGTGCAGGAAACCACTTTTGCACTTGTATTAGTGTGGAAAAAACACTTTTCGCACTTGTGTTAGTGTTGAAAAACCACTTTTCGCACTTGTGTTAGTGTTGAAAAACCACTTTTCGCACTTGTGTTGGTGCAGGAAACCACTTTTGCACTTGTATTAGTGTGGAAAAAACACTTTTTGCAATTGTGATAGTGTTGAAAAACCACTTTTCGCACTTGTGTTAGTGTTGAAAAACCACTTTTCGCACTTGTGTTAGTGTTGAAAAACCACTTTTCGCACTTGTGTTGGTGCAGGAAACCACTTTTGCACTTGTATTAGTGTGGAAAAAACACTTTTCGCACTTGTGTTAGTGTTGAAAAACCACTTTTCGCACTTGTGTTAGTGTTGAAAAACCACTTTTCGCACTTGTGTTGGTGCAGGAAACCACTTTTGCACTTGTATTAGTGTGGAAAAAACACTTTTTGCACTTGTATTAGTGTAGAAAAAACACTTTTCGCACTTGTGATAGTGTTGAAAAACCACTTTTCGCACTTGTGTTGGTGCAGGAAACCACTTTTGCACTTGTATTAGTGTGGAAAAATCACTTTTCGCACTTGTGTTAGTGTTGAAAAACCACTTTTCGCACTTGTGTTGGTGCAGGAAACCACTTTTGCACTTGTATTAGTGTGGAAAAAACACTTTTCGCACTTGTGTTAGTGTTGAAAAACCACTTTTCACACTTGTGTTGGTGCAGGAAACCACTTTTGCACTTGTATTAGTGTGGAAAAAACACTTTTTGCACTTGTGATAGTGTTGAAAACCACTTTTCGCACTTGTGTTAGTGTTGAAAACCACTTTTCGCACTTGTGTTGGTACAGGAAACCACTTTTGCACTTGTATTAGTGTGGACAAAACACTTTTCGCACTTGTGTTATAGTGTTGAAAAACCACTTTTCGCACTTGTGTTAGTGTTGAAAAACCACTTTTCGCACTTGTGTTGGTGCAGGAAACCACTTTTGCACTTGTATTAGTGTGGAAAAAACACTTTTTGCACTTGTGATAGTGTTGAAAAACCACTTTTCGCACTTGTGTTAGTGTTGAAAAACCACTTTTTGCACTTGTGTTAGTGTTGAAAAACCACTTTTCGCACTTATGTTGGTGCAGGAAACCACTTTTGCACTTGTATTAGTGTGGAAAAAACACTTTTCGCACTTGTGTTAGTGTTGAAAAACCACTTCTCGCACTTGTGTTAGTGTTGAAAAACCACTTTTCGCACTTGTGTTGGTGCAGGAAACCACTTTTGCACTTGTATTAGTGTGGAAAAAACACTTTTTGCACTTGTATTAGTGTAGAAAAAACACTTTTCGCACTTGTGATAGTGTTGAAAAACCACTTTTCGCACTTGTGTTGGTGCAGGAAACCACTTTTGCACTTGTATTAGTGTGGAAAAATCACTTTTCGCACTTGTGTTAGTGTTGAAAAACCACTTTTCGCACTTGTGTTGGTGCAGGAAACCACTTTTGCACTTGTATTAGTGTGGAAAAAACACTTTTTGCACTTGTGATAGTGTTGAAAAACCACTTTTCGCACTTGTGTTAGTGTTGAAAAACCACTTTTCGCACTTGTGTTAGTGTTGAAAAACCACTTTTCGCACTTGTGTTGGTGCAGGAAACCACTTTTGCACTTGTATTAGTGTGGAAAAAACACTTTTCGCACTTGTGTTAGTGTTGAAAAACCACTTCTCGCACTTGTGTTAGTGTTGAAAAACCACTTTTCGCACTTGTGTTGGTGCAGGAAACCACTTTTGCACTTGTATTAGTGTGGAAAAAACACTTTGTGCACTTGTATTAGTGTAGAAAAAACACTTTTCGCACTTGTGATAGTGTTGAAAAACCACTTTTCGCACTTGTGTTGGTGCAGGAAACCACTTTTGCACTTGTATTAGTGTGGAAAAAACACTTTTTGCACTTGTGATAGTGTTGAAAAACCACTTTTCGCACTTGTGTTAGTGTTGAAAAACCACTTTTCGCACTTGTGTTAGTGTTGAAAAACCACTTTTCGCACTTGTGTTGGTGCAGGAAACCACTTTTGCACTTGTATTAGTGTGGAAAAACACTTTTCGCACTTGTGTTAGTGTTGAAAAACCACTTCTCGCACTTGTGTTAGTGTTGAAAAACCACTTTTCGCACTTGTGTTGGTGCAGGAAACCACTTTTGCACTTGTATTAGTGTGGAAAAAACACTTTTTGCACTTGTATTAGTGTAGAAAAAACAATTTTCGCACTTGTGATAGTGTTGAAAAACCACTTTTCGCACTTGTGTTGGTGCAGGAAACCAATTTTGCACTTGTATTAGTGTGGAAAAATCACTTTTCGCACTTGTGTTAGTGTTGAAAAACCACTTTTCGCACTTGTGTTGGTGCAGGAAACAACCTTTGCACTTGTATTAGTGTGGAAAAAACACTTTTTGCACTTGTGATAGTGTTGAAAAACCACTTTTCGCACTTGTGTTAGTGTTGAAAAACCACTTTTCGCACTTGTGTTAGTGTTGAAAAACCACTTTTCGCACTTGTGTTGGTGCAGGAAACCACTTTTGCACTTATATTAGTGTGGAAAAAACACTTTTCGCACTTGTGTTAGTGTTGAAAAACCACTTTTCGCACTTGTGTTAGTGTTGAAAAACCACTTTTCGCACTTCTGTTAGTGTTGAAAAACCACTTTTTGCACCTGTGTTGGTGCAGGAAACCACTTTTGCACTTGTATTAGTGTTGAAAAACCACTTTTCACACTTCTGTTAGTGTTGAAAAACCACTTTTCGCACCTGTGTTGGTGCAGGAAACCACTTTTGCACTTGTATTAGTGTTGAAAAACCACTTTTCGCACTTGTGTTAGTGTTGAAAAACCACTTTTCGCACTTGTGTTGGTGCAGGAAACCACTTTTGCACTTGTATTAGTGTGGAAAAACCACTTTTCGCACTTGTGTTAGTGTTGAAAAACAACTTTTCGCACTTGTCTTAGTGTTGAAAAACCACTTTTCGCACTTGTATTAGTGTGGAAAAAACACTTTTTGCACTTGTATTAGTGCAGAAAAAACACTTTTTGCACTTGTGATAGTGTTGAAAAACCACTTTTCGCACTTGTGTTGGTGCAGGAAATCACTTTTGCACTTGAATTAGTGTGGAAAAATCACTTTTCGCACTTGTGTTAGTGTTGAAAAACCACTTTTTGCACTTGTGTTGGTGCAGGAAACCACTTTTGCACTTGTATTAGTGTGGAAAAAACTTCGCACTTGTGTTAGTGTTGAAAAACCACTTTTCGTACTTGTGTTAGTGTTGAAAAACCACTTTTCGCACTTGTGTTGGTGCAGGAAACCACTTTTGCACTTGTATTAGTGTGGAAAAAACACTTTTCGCACTTGTGTTAGTGTTGAAAAACCACTTTTCGCACTTGTGTTAGTGTTGAAAAACCACTTTTCGCACTTGTGTTGGTGCAGGAAACCACTTTTGCACTTGTATTAGTGTGGAAAAAACACTTTTTGCAATTGTGATAGTGTTGAAAAACCACTTTTCGCACTTGTGTTAGTGTTGAAAAACCACTTTTCGCACTTGTGTTAGTGTTGAAAAACCACTTTTCGCACTTGTGTTGGTGCAGGAAACCACTTTTGCACTTGTATTAGTGTGGAAAAAACACTTTTCGCACTTGTGTTAGTGTTGAAAAACCACTTTTCGCACTTGTGTTAGTGTTGAAAAACCACTTTTCGCACTTGTGTTGGTGCAGGAAACCACTTTTGCACTTGTATTAGTGTGGAAAAAACACTTTTTGCACTTGTATTAGTGTAGAAAAAACACTTTTCGCACTTGTGATAGTGTTGAAAAACCACTTTTCGCACTTGTGTTGGTGCAGGAAACCACTTTTGCACTTGTATTAGTGTGGAAAAATCACTTTTCGCACTTGTGTTAGTGTTGAAAAACCACTTTTCGCACTTGTGTTGGTGCAGGAAACCACTTTTGCACTTGTATTAGTGTGGAAAAAACACTTTTCGCACTTGTGTTAGTGTTGAAAAACCACTTTTCGCACTTGTGTTGGTGCAGGAAACCACTTTTGCACTTGCATTAGTGTGGAAAAAACACTTTTTGCACTTGTGATAGTGTTGAAAAACCACTTTTCGCACTTGTGTTAGTGTTGAAAAACCACTTTTCGCACTTGTGTTGGTACAGGAAACCACTTTTGCACTTGTATTAGTGTGGACAAAACACTTTTCGCACTTGTGTTAGTGTTGAAAAACCACTTTTCGCACTTGTGTTAG